>NC_090735.1:19069651-19077151 GCF_036898095.1 Palaemon carinicauda
CGTAGAGTTTTCGGTAGAAGTTGACCATTTGTAAATATCGGTGGCCTGTCATAAAGGGAAAATAGATGGAAAATTTATATACTTTACAAATGTTTTGGGTATGTCTAGTATGATATATTAACAACTGTGCATTTGTTTTAATGCTAATTACATGGAATTATATATTTAATTAATACGTTATCTTTACGCTAAGTTATTGGTAATCTCCCCTAAATAACAGAGCGTCTGGATACATACATACATATATATATATATATATATATATACATATACATATATATATACACACACACACACATATATATATATATATATATATTGACGATCTATCGCTGAGGCATGCGATGTATATATTTGTCACCCTTCCTCCAGCATTGTGACAAAATCAAAGTCAAAGTCAAAAACCTTTATTCCATTATAAAATGGTTATTCTGTTACATTACAATATAAATTAATTACATAAAATTCACAATAATAGGATTGTAAAAATCTAGGATATATATACAGTCAATTAAAATTTAAAAAAAATATTACTTAAGTTTCCTTTTGAATAATACAAAACTAACATTTATACATTTTTTTATTTCAAGAGGTAGTTTGTTCCAGCAAGCTTGGCCCCTTATTGCTATTGAGCGTGAACCTAAATCCGTTCGATAACTGTCTAAGTATAAATCTTCATTCTGTCTTGTTAATGCATTCATACAATTACCAACTGTAGGAAATGTGTATAGCCAGTTGGGATATTCTTTTCTCAAATTTTTAAAAACAAATACACAAACATCGTACATACGATTTTCTTTTAATTTTATCCACTTTAATTGCTGGAGGGTTAGGGTGATGTGGTCGTGTTTTTTCACCTCAATAACGGCTACTCTACCTGCAAAGGTTTGGATTTTTGGAGCTTTTTCCATGTGCATATCATTAGTTGACCCCCATATCTTAATACAGTAGTTTATTACACTCAAGACCAAGACCAGACTTTCCACAATCAAAGTCCGAGGTGGTATCATCAAAGTAATCTTTTACTCTACTTAGATACAATATAATGCCACTAACTTTTCTACTGAGCTCGTCAATGTGGGTACTGAAAGTCATATACCTGTCCATTTGAAGACCTAGATTTTTCACATGTTGAATTATCTTTACTTATTCATCATCGCATTTTATTATAATGTCATCTGGAATTTTGCTAATATACTGTGAGCTATCCACAAACATGCACTGTGTTTTGGTGGCATTTAATAATTTTATATATATATATATATATATATATATACAGTATATATATATACACACACACACGCACACACACACATATATATATATATATATATAATATACATACATATGTATACACACACATATATATATACACACACACACACATATATATATATATATATACACAGAAATATATATATACATATATATACATACATATATATATATATGTATATATATATGCATACATATATTTATATATTTCTTTCCAGTCACATTCAGTGGAACGGTCCCTCCCCGCCCTTCGGGTAGGGTGGAGAGGAAGTAGACATACCCTGGTAAGAGGGGCGCCACGACATGTACACTCAGAACCACAATCTCCCACAAATTGCCGAATCTGTCGCGTTGTAGTCAAGAACAGGGGAAAGGTTGAATATGTCTGTGTGTGCATACCTATCTAAATATTTAGCCTACAGTTTTGACGGGTTGCGTACACTAGCATCAGAGAATAATGTGCATTTTCCTTTGTTATTTGAAACCTCAGATAATATTGATATGCGAGGAAGTCTTGTGATACATGAATACATTATTATGTCATGAAATTGATCCATTGTATATTTATAGACTTTTCGGTTTTGTTTAGTCTCATTCTGCATTTGGAGGATTACTAATCTCTTTCTCTGTTATTGTTAGTATTACAAGTGGACATTACAGAAATTTATTCTGAAACGGGATTTCTGTAAGTCACAAAGCTTCATATATGTTACCCCCCCCCCTCTCTCTCTCTCTCTCTCTCTCTCTCTCTCTCTCTCTCTCTCTCTCAAAGGTCCTGTATCAAACTTCGGGGTCAATACAAGTTTTTATGGGACGTGAGCTGTCAAATATAGCTTTCTCTATCAGCTATTAGTCATCACAAAAGACGAAATATGTTCATATTTCAAAATCCCTTTTAATCATATTCTAAAATTAATTTTCATCATATTTTTCAAAATCCATTTTAATCATATATTTCAAAATTCATTTTCATCATAAATTAATTTTTTTTTGTATGAAAATGGTTCTCTCTCTCTCTCTCTCTCTCTCTCTCTCTCTCTCTCTCTCTCTCTCTCTCAATTAAAATCCATGAAAGTCGAGTGACAATTAGGTTACTAATTTACTACTTGACTCAGCATTCGTACACTGGGCTTTGGGAAAAATCCTTATATCCCATTCCTTTTGTTAGGTTCGAAAATTGAACACGCGTCCTTCATATTGTAAGCCGAGTGCCTTACCTCCACACCAAGGTTTAAAGGTTTAAAGGTCACTCATGAATAGATATCTCTCTGAGGCTCGAGGTGAGGGTTGCAGGTTCATCCTTCCCAAGATTCTTGGGCATGATGTGTCCTACATACTAGTGGTATTTTTAGCTTTACTTCAGAAGCAGGTCTTCTGAAAGCTATTTAACTTTTAAAATGACATCTTGCTTTTCTGGTTTAAACTGAATATTCGTTCATTTATAATAAATGATATCGGCGTCAATGGCCTTAGATGTCAGGATGCCAGAAAACCTCAAATCAATCAATCATGAATGGCAGAGGCAAGTGACGTGACACTGACCAAGCAAGCAGGACAATGCCCTAGAGACTGACCATTTATACATATGATCAGCGCCCAAGCCCCCTCTCCACCAAAGCTAGGACCAGGGAGGGCCAGTCAATGGCTGCTGGTGTCTCAGCAGGTAGATCTATAGGCTCCTCCAAATCACAAGGATGCTGAGGTCGCAGACACTGCAAGAAACTATTGAGCCTGAGCGGTACTCGAACCCCAGTCTAGCGATCAGCAGGCTGAAACGTTACCAATAGGCCACAACAATCAGAATACGGCAGCAATTGTAATTAGAATCAATACAATTGCTACGAATGTTAGATAATATGGTAGAATCAGTTCTACCTAACCCACACACGTGTATTCACTGTGTTCAAGCGATACTTCAACCACGTAATCATTGTGTGTGCGTATCGCATTATCAAATCTTAATGCTTGCATATCTAGTCATTCCGTAAATATATTTGGCATTGCTTAAAACTAAGGGCCATTAGATTACCTCCTCCATCATTTAGACATAATATTAAGAAATGTAAACTCCTCACTAGAGAGTTTAACTTTCTAGCTTGGCCAAGCGGGACAGATTTCAGTCAAGAGTAGCCTATCCCAGTTGTCTAGGATGTAAATCCAAATTCTCAATTTTTCCGTTATCTTTGACTATATAGTCAAACGTTCAAGAAATTATGATTTTGAGGAATTAAAGATTCTCAGCATTCTTAGTTTTTTTTTTTTATTTGAAATATATATTGAATTTCTGTGAGGCATTTTAGTGGTTTTCATAATTTCTGGAAGTTAGGTTACTGATTCCTATACAAACACTTGCATAGAAACGTTACTAAAGTCCGTTAAATAGGACACATTCAGTTGAGAGAGAGAGAGAGAGAGAGAGAGAGAGAGAGAGGAGAGAGAGAGAGGGTCAATAATTCCTAAATGACCCGAGAAAACATGAAATAAAGCAGATAGAATAAAAATAGAAACCCTAAATTTCCTCTATTTTATGACAACATAAAGCTTACAACTACTTGAGGTTAATTACAATTGTGGATTCATTGCTAGAAAGATGAGGTAGTTATTGTAAGGATTTCAATATCAAGCAGAAATACTTTGAGAAACATATTTAAGCCTTTTCAAGAATCAAGAGTCAGTGCACAATCAACGGTATAATAATCAAAATGAAAAAATCGTAAATAGGATTTCTTAGTTGCATTACCTTGGATGATAACAGGGATGGCTGGGATCACGAGACTGAATAAGGTTAAGAATGACTTGGTAAGGGGAACAACAAAGGCTACAGAGGTGTCAAAAGAGAGAGAGAGAGAGAGAGAGAGAGAGAGAGAGAGAGAGAGAGAGAGATACTCCGTAATGAGGGGAGGCCAGGAGTATGTTGGGAGGAGGTTGTTGGAGATGCAAGTTCAAGGAGGAGGAGGGGGAGACCAAAGAGAAGGTGGATGGAGTGTGTAACAGCAGATATGGAGGAGAAAGATCTCACAGTGGAGGAGATCAGGGACAGAAGAAATGGGAAATGGCTTTCAAGAAATAGCGATCCCGCAAGGTGGGAAAAGCTTTAGTCGAAGAGGAGGAAGTTGTATTATCTTGGTGAGATATGATTATTGTTAAGCAGTTTTTTATGGAGGTTCAGTTGCTCTGGTTTCAGCAGAAAAGATCATGTTCGTTATAGTATCGCAACAATTGTAGTTCAGTTGCTTAGTAATTTTTAGCTTTAGTTTATACGAAGAAAAATTTTAACGTGTATCAAACTTGTATGAAGAGGAATCTTAATGTTAATTTAATATTACAGTGAAATCAAGATAATAATTTTTTTTTAATGCTAACTTCGGAGCTCTTGTGTTTTTCATTTTCCGTAACTTGAAATTTACCGTTTCTTTGTTCCCTCCTCTTCTATTACTTTCTCCGCTACCAAGGACAATGTGTTGCAATCAAAATGAACTTATGCCGTTATAAACACCGATTGTGATAACTTCTGAATTTTTCTTAATTCTAAAATGCAGGATTAATGATATTCATAATTTGGTGTCATACTGTATATAAGAATTATATTATTATTATAATTATTATTATTATTATTATTATTATTATTACTTGCTAAGCAACAGCCGTAGTTGGAAGAGCAGGATGCCATAAGCCCAAGGGCTGCAACAGGAAAAATAGCCCAGTGAGGAAAGGATATAAGAAAAAACTACGAGAAGTTTAAGAACAATATTAAAATAAATCTTTCAGATATAAGGGCTTAACAACCGCATCTCTTTTATAATGCATCCTGGTACTGGATGATTTTTCTGAATAGAAGATGGCGTGTTTTTTTTTTTTTTGTTTTTTTTTTTTTGTCATATTACTTTTGGAATGTTATTCTTCCGTGTGACTTCTTTGAACTTCTTAAATCACCTTGTACACAAAACACATACACATTACATACACACTAGTGTAGGCGACCCGTTAAAAATGACGACTGAATGTTTAGATAGATGTGCACACACGCACAAACACAGATTCAACCTTTCAGATCACTTCTCCCTCTCCTGACTACTACAAGGCAATTTTGGGGCAATCTGAGGGAGATTGTTGTTTCCGAGTGGTTGCGGATGAGAGTGACAGGTTATGAATAAATAAATAGATATATATACTGTATATATATATATATATACATATACATATACATATATATATATATATACATACATATACATATATATATATAATTATATATATATGTATACAGTATATATATATATATATATATCATGTATACATATATATATGAGTATATATATATATATATATATGTGTGTGTGTACACATACATACATATATATATATATATATAATTATGTATATGTATATATATTATGTATATGTATATATATTATGTATACATATATATATGTGTATATATATACATATGTATTTATATTATATATACATATATATATATATATATATATATTTATATATATACACATGTATGTATATACACATACACACACATATATTAGAAGGGGCTAGGGTTCAATCCCAAGTATTGAGGTAGAAATATATTTCTATTTGAGCACGATATTGTGTTGATATTTATCCATATTGACTCATTAGGGGTAATTTGAATTAATTACTATCAATTGCGTCACCTGGTGGGCCGTGAAGTCGGGGGAAAACTCGCCGGTAAGAGACTGATGTCTCGCCAGGTAAATCCAGAACTGCAGTCAGCAGTCAGGTTCCGACTTCTTTTATGGCTTCTGGTGGAATAGTTGGAAGCGACCTGGCCTTTCATTAGAAGGGATTAGGGTTCGATCCCATGTATGAGGTAGGAATTTATTTCTATTTGAGCACGCTATTGTGTTGATATTTATCCATATATATATATATATATATGGATAAATATCAACACAATATCGTGCTCAAATAGAAATAAATTTATATATATATATATATATATATATGATATATATATATATACATAGGTATGTATATACATGTTTGTATGCATACTGTATATGTGTATGTATATATATATATATACATGTATATACACACATATATATATATACATGCATGTATATATACACATATTTATATATAAACACACACGTATATATATATATATATACACTGCATATTTTTGTATGCATACTGTATATATCTATCTATCTATATATATATATATATATATATGTATATATATATATATATATATGAATATAAACACCATATATACAATTTTTTCCGTTGCTAATCCTGTAACAGAAAATGCTCGAAATAATCAAGAACGCATTGCACACTTCGGTTCAAATCTACTCTTACAACTAACAAATTTAAAACATTAATTACTGGATTCGTTGAAGTAATTTGCCCGCTTTCTGATCTCATAGAAAATTTTGTATAAAAAATACAGATCTTTTCCCTGTTTTTAAAATATTATATTTTATATTGATAATTCATCACTCTATTTCCTTATTTCATTTCCGCACCGGGGTGCTTTCCATGTGGGAGCCCTTGGGCGTGTAGCATCCTGCTTTCCCAACTAGGGTTGTAGCTTGGTTGGTAATAATAACAAAAAGAAAAAGAAAAACCTTCGAAATGCTTTAGCACGCCTCGCATAATTGAACTACATTAACGATAGTGTTGAGTATCATCTCTGCTGAATATATTTTTAATCTAATATTACTCATTAAAAATGGTTTAATAAAAGTATATGACTCCTTCACATATGACTCCTTCAAAATATGACTCATTCAAAATATGACTCATTCAAAATGTGAAGATTCAAAATATGACTTATTCAAAATATGGTTGTTTCAAAAAGTGACAACTTTGAAAATATGACTTATTCAAAATATAACTCTTTCAAAAAACGATTCATTCAAAATATGACACATTCAATATGTGAACATTCAAAATATGACTTCTTCAAAATATGATTCTTTCAACAAGGAATTCTTTCAAAATATGACTTATTCAAAATATGACTCATTCAAATAAGGCGTATGAATCTTTCAAAATATGACTCATTCAAATAAGGCGTATGAATCTTTCAAAATATGACTTATTCAAAATATGACTCATTCAAAATATGGCTCATTCAAAATGTGACATTCCAGGTCTTCCTTCCGTTATTCTGCCTAGTGACCCCAGTCACATTGGGTCGGCGAAGCGAGCAAGAAACTCACCTGCTAGTCATGCTCG
>NC_090735.1:19082151-19087151 GCF_036898095.1 Palaemon carinicauda
TAATGTTTTTCTTATCTATTTTTGGCTCCTCTGAAGTGGAGTTAATCGATAGGAAACATTACGAAAGTAACTTGTAGACAGATCATAATAAATATATATATATATATATATGTGTGTGTGTGTGTGTGCTTGTGTGTGTATCATGCTCAGGCTCTCTCTCTCTCTCTCTCTCTCTCTATATATATATATATATATATGTGTGTGTGTGTGTATATATATATGTGTGTGTATATATATCAAATTTAATTTAGGAAAATGTAGGAATTATTATCAATGGAAAATACTTAGCAACTTAATATTTGCAGATGACATAGTTGATTTTAGTGAATCATGTGAGGAATTGCAAAAGATGATGAAAGAAAGCAGAAATGTAGGACTGAAAAGGAATAAGAGTAAAACTAAGATAATGTTCAATGAAAATGCAGAGAAACAATAAATAAGAGTTATGGACGAACGACCAGAAATTGTTAATGAATCTACGTACTTAGGACAGTCAGTAAGCGTTTCTCCAGGACACGAGACCGAAATTAAAAGAAGGATAAGAATGGGATGGAGAGCATTGGGTTAACAAAGTGAGATTATGAAATGTAAAATGCCAGTTTCTTTAAAACGAGAAGTATTTAATCGGACGGTTCTACCAGTATTAACTTATGCATCAGAAACTTGGAGCCTTAGAACATAAGCCAGTTACAACTCAAAGAGATATGGAAAGATTAATGATGGGAATAAAACTAAGAGACAGAAAAAGAGCAACATGGATACGAGTGCAAACTGAAGTAGAGGATATTCTAGCAACACACACACACACACATATATATATATATATATATACATATATATATATACATACATATATATATATATATATATATACATACATATATATATATATATATGTATTATATATATATATATATATATATAAATGGACATGGGCAGGTCAAAATGACAAAAAATAGATGGACATTCCGAATTACAAAATGGGTCCCTAGAGATTGTAAAAGCAGGGGAAAGAAAAGACGATGGCTTGACAAACTAAGAAAATTTGCGGGTGTTAACTGGCATAGAAAGACCATAAACAGACGCAAGTGGAAGTACATGTCTGAGGCCCTTGTTCTGTAGTGGAGTAGTAACGGATGATAATGATGACATATATAGGTAAAAATAAAAGAAATTCTTTCCGCCCACTCTCTAAGACTCGAAATTCCATTTATATTTTTTGATAATTGATGTTTAAGAAGATTATAACGTCGCTGTGAATCAAATAAGATAAATTATCATGATATTTTATATTCATCGCTTATCTTTTCATAACGTCACTGTGAATGAAATAAGATAAATTGTCATGATATTTTATATTCATCGCTTATCTTTTAAAGATTTTTTTTCCCCGTTCCAGCACAGTCTTAGGGAGACACAACTCGAAATACATTTCAGAGAAGTTGAGTATTTTTCCTTGAGGTGAAAGATTCTTGTTATTTCTAAATCTTGTACCTCTTGAATTTCTGCACTCACTGCCCTGCCTCAGCAACCCGTTGGCACCCGTAAAACTGTATCAAGAAAGGAACGAAACCGCTTTTACAACGAGCCACCTTGATTGGCCTAACACCACCCTTCCACCCATCTCGGACGTATCTCCTGCAACACCACCCAGGGAAGTACCCACCTAGCGTCTTTCGCTAAACATGGCAAGTGTTGGTGGTTTGGGTCACCGATGTTGAAAGTCTGGGGGCGCCGAGCAGAGCAGAGCCAGTCAGTTGTTGTCGAGATGTGTTCGAAAGGGGAGCCTGTTGCTGAGCTCTTGGCGAGCCTCGAAAAGCGTGGGATTAATCCGGCATTGCTGGCTAAGCTTCCTGCTTACCAACAGATCGTCCAAAAACGATCAGCTCTTCTGCAACAGAGAGAATTTGTGAAATTGGTGAAGAGCAAGGAGGCTGATACCAGTGATGAATTAGAAGTGTTAGATAAGGGATTCGTTAAAACGAGTTGTGCCGTGTACAGTTTATTCATTGGTGTCGTGGCTGTTCTTATAGGACTGATATTACAGTATGAACTGCACACACAACAAGGATTTTCGAGAGTGTGGCTGCGCTGGGAGAACATTGATCTGAATGTTGAACAGGTGAGTGGGTATTTGGCCAATTGTGTAAATGAGTTCAGAATTGTACAGATAGATCTTGTACCCTGTACCCTGTATCCCTCACACGTTTCCTACCCCTTTCAGATGTGACATATCAACTTTATTTGTTTAGTTGGAGTTTTCTTTCCTATGCACTATCTAATCTTATTTATTTTCTTTATCTTATCATGAACGTGCTTAGATATGTTATTGCATGAGCTATACACATAAAGGGGTAAACTTTCGAATAATATAATTCTCTCTCTCTCTCTCTCTCTCTCTCTCTCTCTCTATATATATATATATATATACATATATATATTATATATATATGTATGTATGTATATGTATACATACGTAATATATATATATATATATATAGTTATCTCTCTCTCTCTCTCTCTCTCTCTCTCTCTCTCTCGTAAACACCTATCCTGTCTGTGAAAAACTATGTTGACATCTGCATATCCTCTACACCACGTATCTAAAATGAATGTTAAAATCTCCTCAACCACTCATCCAGAATGTTAAATTTCCCAAAACTACGTATCTAATGTGATAGAACGCCACAAAAAAAAGAAAAAAGAAAAAAAAAAGAAAAATAAATAAATAATTATGTTAGATTTCCCATAACAAAATATCCGAAATGTTTAGATTATCTTGAGAACAAATCTAAAATGTTAAGATTTCCCTTATAATTAACATATCCAAGTTTTCTAAAAAAAAAAAAAAAAAAAAAAAAAAAAAACCTGAATTACATATTCAAGAATTCTGTAATCACTTTATTAACTTGTCGAGAATATTAGAATCATCTCGATACCATATGAAAGTAGGTAAAATACCTGTTGTAACGTTCCTAGAATGTTAAGGAAATTACAAGAAAAAAAATATATATAATATCCCCGTAACAGCGTATCAATTATGTTAAGATTTCCGTAGTAACATGCCAACTATGTTAAGATTCCCGTAGTAACGTACCAACAATATTATTCTTCCCGTAATGACGTAATAACGTAACAACTATGTTAAGTTTCCCATAGTTAAGTATCAAGGATGTTAAGATTCCAGTAGTAATGTACCAACGATGTTATGTTCCCGTAATAGCGTAACAACGATGTTAAGTTTCTCATAGTAACGTACCAACAATGTTATGTTTCCCCTAGTAACGTATCAATGATGTTAAGATTTCCACAGTAACGTACCAACAATGTTATGTTTCCCGTAGTAACATGTCAATGATGTTAAGACCACGAAAACTGCGACAATTTCGACGACTTTGAAGACTAACGACGCTGTCGTATGCCAAATCATAGAAGTTGTCGTCGACACCATCATCAAATTTAATCGTTGTCATCGTCGAAGTCGTCAAAGTCGTTGAAATTGTCGTAGTTCCCATTGTAACGTACCAACAATGTTTCCCGTTGTAACATATCATTGATGTTAAGATTCCCGTAGTAACATACCAACAATGTTGTTTCCAGTAGTAAAGTACCAATGATGTTGAGATTCCCGTAGTAAACGTACCAACGATGCTATGTTTCCCGTAGTAACGTACCAATGATGCTGAGATTCCCGTAGTAACGTACCAACGATGCTATGTTCCCCGTAGTAACGTACCAACGATGCTGAGATTCCCGTAGTAACGTACCAACGATGCTATGTTCCCCGTAGTAACGTACCAACGATGCTGAGATTCCCGTAGTAAACGTACCAACGATGCTATGTTCCCCGTAGTAACGTACCAACGATGCTATGTTCCCCGTAGTAACGTACCAACGATGCTATGTTCCCCGTAGTAACGTACCAACGATGCTATGTTCCCCGTAGTAACGTACCAACGATGCTATGTTCCCCGTAGTAACGTACCAACGATGCTATGTTCCCCGTAGTAACGTACCAACGATGCTGAGATTCCCGTAGTAACGTACCAACGATGCTATGTTCCCCGTAGTAACGTACCAAACGATGCTGAGATTCCCGTAGTAACGTACCAACGATGCTATGTTCCCCGTAGTAACGTACCAACGATGCTATGTTCCCCGTAGTAACGTACCAACGATGCTATGTTCCCCGTAGTAACGTACCAACGATGCTATGTTCCCCGTAGTAACGTACCAACGATGCTATGTTCCCCGTAGTAACGTACCAACGATGCTATGTTCCCCGTAGTAACGTACCAACGATGCTGAGATTCCCGTAGTAACGTACCAACGATGCTATGTTCCCCGTAGTAACGTACCAACGATGCTGAGATTCCCGTAGTAACGTACCAACGATGCTATGTTCCCCGTAGTAACGTACCAACGATGCTGAGATTCCCGTAGTAACGTACCAACGATGCTATGTTCCCCGTAGTAACGTACCAACGATGCTGAGATTCCCGTAGTAACGTACCAACGATGCTATGTTCCCCGTAGTAACGTACCAACGATGCTGAGATTCCCGTAGTAACGTACCAAACGATGCTATGTTCCCCGTAGTAACGTACCAACGATGCTGAGATTCCCGTAGTAACGTACCAAACGATGCTATGTTCCCCGTAGTAACGTACCAACGATGCTGAGATTCCCGTAGTAACGTACCAATGATGTTGAGATTCCCGTAGTAACGTACTAACGTGTTATGTTTCCATAGTAACATATCAATGAGGTAAAGATTCCAACAGTAACGTAACAACTATGTTATGTTTCTCATAGTAACAAATCAATGATGTTAAGACTCTCGTAATAACGTACCAACGATGTTATGTTTCCCGTAGTAATGTACCAATGTCAAGATTCCCGTGGTAACGTACCAACCCTGTTATGTTTCTCGTAGTAACGTATCAATGATGTTAAGATTCCTGCAGTAATGTACCAACGATGTTATGTTCCCGTAGTAA
>NC_090735.1:19092151-19109651 GCF_036898095.1 Palaemon carinicauda
CCGTACTTCTTCTGATATCAACATCCATAATCTTTACACCGTACTTCTTCTGAAATCAACATCCATAATCTTTACACCGTACTTCTTCTGATATCATCAACATCCATAATCTTTAGATTGTATTTCTTCTGAAATCAACATCCATAATCTTTAGATCGTATTTCTTCTGAAATCAACATCCATAATCTTTACACCGTACTTCTTCTGATATCAACATCCATAATCTTTAGATCGTATTTCTTCTGAAATCAACATCCATAATCTTTACACCGTACTTCTTCTGATATCAACATCCATAATCTTTACACCGTACTTCTTCTGATATCAACATCTATAATCTTTACACCGTACTTCTTCTGATATCAACATCCATAATCTTTAGATTGTATTTCTTCAGAAATCAACATCCATAATCTTTAGATCGTATTTCTTCTGATATCAACATCCATAATCTTTACACCGTACTTCTTCTGAAATCAACATCCATAATCTTTACACCGTACTTCTTCTGATATCAACATCCATAATCTTTACACCGTACTTCTTCTGAAATCAACATCCATAATCTTTACACCGTACTTCTTCTGATATCAACATCCATAATCTTTAGATTGTATTTCTTCTGAAATCAACATCCATAATCTTTAGATTGTATTTCTTCTGAAATCAACATCCATAATCTTTACACCGTACTTCTTCTGATATCAACATCCATAATCTTTAGATTGTATTTCTTCTGAAATCAACATCCATAATCTTTAGATCGTATTTCTTCTGAAATCAACATCCATAATCTTTACACCGTACTTCTTCTGATATCAACATCCATAATCTTTACACCGTACTTCTTCTGAAATCAACATCCATAATCTTTACACCGTACTTCTTCTGATATCAACATCCATAATCTTTAGATTGTATTTCTTCTGAAATCAACATCCATAATCTTTAGATTGTATTTCTTCTGAAATCAACATCCATAATCTTTACACCGTACTTCTTCTGATATCAACATCCATAATCTTTAGATCGTATTTCTTCTGAAATCAACATCCATAATCTTTACACCGTACTTCTTCTGATATCAACATCCATAATCTTTACACCGTACTTCTTCTGATATCAACATCTATAATCTTTACACCGTACTTCTTCTGATATCAACATCCATAATCTTTAGATTGTATTTCTTCAGAAATCAACATCCATAATCTTTAGATCGTATTTCTTCTGATATCAACATCCATAATCTTTACACCGTACTTCTTCTGATATCAACATCCATAATCTTTACACCGTACTTCTTCTGATATCAACATCCATAATCTTTACACCGTACTTCTTCTGATATCAACATCCATAATCTTTACACCGTACTTCTTCTGATATCAACATCCATAATCTTTACACCGTACTTCTTCTGATATCAACATCCATAATCTTTACACCGTACTTCTTCTGATATCAACATCCATAATCTTTAGATTGTATTTCTTCAGAAATCAACATCCATAATCTTTACACCGTACTTCTTCTGATATCAACATCCATAATCTTTACACCGTACTTCTTCTGATATCAACATCCATAATCTTTACACCGTACTTCTTCTGAAATCAACATCCATAATCTTTAGATTGTATTTCTTCTGAAATCAACATCCATAATCTTTAGATCGTATTTCTTCTGAAATCAACATCCATAATCTTTACACCGTACTTCTTCTGAAATCAACATCCATAATCTTTACACCGTACTTCTTCTGAAATCAACATCCATAATCTTTAGATTGTATTTCTTCTGAAATCAACATCCATAATCTTTAGATCGTATTTCTTCTGAAATCAACATCCATAATCTTTATACCGTACTTCTTCTGATATCAACATCCATAATCTTTACACCGTACTTCTTCTGATATCAACATCCATAATCTTTACACCGTACTTCTTCTGATATCAACATCCATAATCTTTAGATTGTATTTCTTCTGAAATCAACATCCATAATCTTTAGATTGTATTTCTTCTGAAATCAACATCCATAATCTTTATACCGTACTTCTTCTGATATCAACATCCATAATCTTTACACCGTACTTCTTCTGATATCAACATCCATAATCTTTACACCGTACTTCTTCTGAAATCAACATCCATAATCTTTAGATTGTATTTCTTCTGAAATCAACATCCATAATCTTTAGATTGTATTTCTTCTGAAATCAACATCCATAATCTTTATACCGTACTTCTTCTGATATCAACATCCATAATCTTTACACCGTACTTCTTCTGATATCAACATCCATAATATTTACACCGTACTTCTTCTGATATCAACATCCATAATCTTTACACCGTACTTCTTCTGATATCAACATCCATAATCTTTACACCGTACTTCTTCTGATATCAACATCCATAATCTTTACACCGTACTTCTTCTGAAATCAACATCCATAATCTTTAGATTGTATTTCTTCTGAAATCAACATCCATAATCTTTAGATTGTATTTCTTCTGAAATCAACATCCATAATCTTTATACCGTACTTCTTCTGATATCAACATCCATAATCTTTACACCGTACTTCTTCTGATATCAACATCCATAATCTTTACACCGTACTTCTTCTGATATCAACATCCATGATCTTTAGATTGTATTTCTTCTGAAATCAACATCCATAATCTTTACACCGTACTTCTTCTGAAATCAACATCCATAATCTTTACACCGTACTTCTTCTGAAATCAACATCCATAATCTTTACGCCGTACTTCTTCTGAAATCAACATCCATAATCTTTAGATTGTATTTCTTCTGAAATCAACATCCATAATCTTTAGATTGTATTTCTTCTGAAATCAACATCCATAATCTTTATACCGTACTTCTTCTGATATCAACATCCATAATCTTTAGATTGTATTTCTTCTGAAATCAACATCCATAATCTTTACACCGTACTTCTTCTGATATCAACATCCATAATCTTTACACCGTACTTCTTCTGATATCAACATCCATAATCTTTACACCGTACTTCTTCTGATATCAACATCCATAATCTTTACACCGTACTTCTTCTGATATCAACATCCATAATCTTTACACCGTACTTCTTCTGATATCAACATCCATAATCTTTACACCGTACTTCTTCTGAAATCAACATCCATAATCTTTAGATTGTATTTCTTCTGATATCAACATCCATAATCTTTAGATTGTATTTCTTCTGAAATCAACATCCATAATCTTTATACCGTACTTCTTCTGATATCAACATCCATAATCTTTATACCGTACTTCTTCTGATATCAACATCCATAATCTTTACACCGTACTTCTTCTGAAATCAACATCCATAATCTTTAGATCGTGAGCAAAATCCAAGATTTTAAGACCATATTTTTAAATTCATGGTTATTACCTGACAACAATAATCATCACACTATTACAAAAACCTAACCCTGAATGTCTATGCCCGAACACAGTGCTCCTCAGAATGAGAGCAGATCGAAAGATCGGTGTTCAGATCTTGCAACCAGATAGAGCACTCCTTGCGAAATTAGGAAACAGTGTTCTCTAGTGTTCGCGATACTCTTGTTGACTTTCATCTACTTGAGACTGGTTCTGCATTCCGATTTCAAGTGGTATTTGCTCAGCAATGTCTTTATTGTCCTTCTGGTGTTTTGGAAAGTTTACGCGTAAGCCGAACTTGTGGAGGGAGACTTGAGACAGTTTGTTTCTTTTTATGTGACAGCTAATGACACGGGGTAGCCAAATACCTTATCTCATTACCTTTAAAGTAAGAGAGAGAGAGAGAGAGAGAGAGAGAGAGAGAGAGAGAGAGAGAGAGAGAGAGAGAGAGAGAGAGAGAGAGAGAGAGATGACTTAGTTTGATAGCGCGAAACTAGAGAGCTATAAAATTGTCTCAACATGGAAAGGGTTAGAAAAAAAAAGAATAGAGATAGCTCACTTTGAAAAGAGACAAGAAAAAATAAGACATTAACAAAGTGAGAAAAAGTGGCATGAATGGGATTCAGCTAAATGCGGTAAGTGCAATAGCTCATAATTTAAAGGTTTAGAGACCACTCTTGAATGGCAGAGGCAAGGGACAGTGACATTGCCCTATCAAGCAGAACAATGCCCTAGAAACTGACCATATATACATATGATCAGAGACCAAGCGCACTCTCCATCAATGCTGGGACCAAGGAGGGCCAGATAATGGCTGCTCATGACTCAGCAGATAGACCTATAGGCTCCCCCAAACCCCCCATCCTTAGCTCACAAGGATGTTGAGGTTGCCGAGACCAAAGAAACTAACGAGTTTGAACGGGACTTGAACCTCAGTCTGCCGTTCACCAGTCTGGGACGTTATCACATCGGCCACCACATTGTCAGGAATGTCTGCTAACAAACGGATTATTCTTATTTTTTTATTTCTTTGCTTTTAATATCTTGTTCTTAGAAATGCTAAGTGCTTGTACATACTATGGATCAAACTCAAAAATATCTATGGCAAATAGTAATATTCATTTTTATGCTATAGCAAAAGTCTTTGTTTTAAAGATGTCAAAACACACGGAATTTCTTCTGAACCGCCAACTACCTTAATAATAATAATAATAATAATAATAATAATAATAATTACTATTATTAATATTATTATCAACTAGTCTACAACCCTAGTTGGAAAAGCAGGAAGTTAGAAGCCCAAGGGCTCCAACAGGGAAAAATAACCCAGCGAGGAAAGGAAATAAGATAATAAATAAGCTACAAGAGAAGTAATGAACAATCAGAAATATATTTCAATTACCGTAACATCATTAAAATAGATCTTTCATATATAAACTATCAAACTTGAAAAAAAAAATAATAATACCAAGTGAAAGGTAAATAAGATAGAATAGTGTACCCGAGTCTACCTTCGAGCAAGAGAACTCTACCCAGAGACAGTGGAAGACCATGGTGCAGAGGCTATGACACTACCCAAGACTAGAGAACAATGGTTTGATCTTGGAGTGTCCTTCTTAGAAGAGCTGCTTACATAGCTAAAGAGTCTCTTCTACCCTTACCAAGAGGAATGTAGCCACTGAACAATTACAATGCAGTAGTTAACCCTTGAGCGAAGAAGAATTGTTTGGTAATCACGGTGTTGTCAAGTGTATAAGGGCAGGAGAATGTGGAAAGAATAGTATGAAACTATTGCCAATTTGCCTATATTTCCTAACTAATATTTTTTTCCAGATTAAAAACATTTCTAAAAAAACTGTTTCGAACTACCTCATCGTCCTCTATTTCATCATTTGATAAGCTTTCAACTACGCCTAAAAGGACAGTTTTAAAAACGACAAATTACGAGAAGATTCGTTGTGTTCGGAATCACACCTCTACGGATATCCGCTGTTGATATTTACATTTCCTGTTCACGAGAATTGGCGTCAATTTTATCTCCATAGTGTTGAATTATTTTTCACCTTCGTATGTCCTTTAAAAAAATATTTTTTTGCAAATCATTCCGAATGGTTTCACTATTATCAAGAACGAGTGAGTAACATTGGCTTTACTTTTGTTGTGGATATAAACCAAAGGATCGAATTAGAAAGTTTTGAAAAAATAAACGTGGATATATATATATATATATATATATATATATATATATATATATATATATATATATATATATATATACACACACACATATATATATATATATATATATATATACTATATATATATATATATATATATATATATATATATATATATATATATATATCCACCCGTTTCTAATCCACTGCAGGACAATGAACTCATGTCTGGGGTTTGGCTAACTATATATATATATATATATATATATATATATATATATATATATATATATATATATATATATGTTTATATATTCCAAGTCATAAATCAAATGAATTTGTGTGTACGTGATTTTCCACATGAAGCGATGTCTTTCACCTAAGAAAATAACAAAAACATTAAAGGTTAAATGATTCTGTAAAGCGAATGCATAAATGTGACTTGACTGGGACCAGCCAACTTATATTAACTCACTGCAAGTCTACACACACACACACACACACACACACACACACACACATGGTCGCGCACATACGAACACTTCTTTTGTTAGTGATGTTCTATAGATATCTATGCATTCATCTGTATAATTTAACTAAGTACTTTATGTATTTATTTGTTTGTTTCTAGTGTCTTTATTTCCTATTTACACCTGAGATCCAGTTGGATAAGCGATAAAAGGTTTTGGTATAGCATAAATCGTATAAGAGAGAGAGAGAGAGAGAGAGAGAGAGAGAGAGAGAGAGAGAGAGAGAGAGAGAGAGAGAGAGAGAGAGAGTAATCAAACTTTTTTTTTCTTTTTTTGCCCTTTAGAATCATATCACGAACTATGGAAACAGGAGATAGTTAAGAGACTGGTTTATTTACATTCAGAATCTACAAATACCGAAGCAAGAGCCCGTGTGTCTTGCACATTGCAAACCAAATATACGGAGCTTTGTAGCTCGTTGGGACGGACCGAATGTAAAATTTCAAAAGTTATGACTGAAAACACCCACTTTAAAAGAGAAACAAACCCAAGAACACCGCTTAACCTAAGGTTCCCCACCTAACCTAACCCAGGAGCCGTATCCTTCCCTGCTTACCTACTGGGGGCTAGATTCCCCTTCTGCCCCCTACCAAACTGCCGTATTCTTAGCTTAGTCTAGGCACAGACCAACGAAACAAACCTGTGTTTGCTTCCCAACCGGCTTCACTTCTAGCAAGGTAATAATAAAACATAATATTTCGTAAAACATTAGACTAGCTTCACATAATCTTATTTCAGACCAAAATAAACAACAACTTCCCAATAAATGTATTCGATTTGATGAACAATAGGAAAGTTTACACCCGTCCTAACGGACTACATTCACTCCCAAATCTACATCCAACCAACCAAGAGAGTTTTCCTCCCGAGGCAACACCGCCTCGATCAGCTGCCTTCAAAGGCAGGATTTTAAAGAGCATGTTTTTTTAGGTTATCAGATCAACTGATTGATCAGATGATCGGGAATTTCTTCCCTTCCTCTTCCTTCGGTATAGATCAAACTTCAAAATTATAATGTCTATTGATTAGGCTAAAATTTACAGAAAGATATCTATTATTATTATTATTATTATTATTATTATTATTATTATTATTATTATTATTGGTAGTAGAAGAAGGAGAAGGAGAAGAAGAAGAAGAAAAAAAGAAGTAGTAGTAGTCAAACAACAATCCTGTTTGGTAAAGCAGAATGCTACAACCATTAGGGCTTCAACAGCGAAAGTAGCCCAGTGAGGAAAAGAAATAAAAAAACCGCAAATAAACCATAATCAAGTAATGAATAAAATATATATTTTAAGATCAGTAACCACGTGAAAATAGATCAGTCATATTTTCACTATAAAACTAGAGCTACGTCAACCTTTTCAACAGAAAAGCTTAAACAAAACGTTTGAACTTCTGAAGTTCCACTAATTCAATATGATATAATATGATGCAATTCTAAATATTATTCAAGTCTAATGAGATTCAACAGAACGTTTTCAATGGTTTAAGGGTAATTGAAATGTCACCTACATGCTTTTCACAATAGCCACCGGTTAAGAATAAGAAGGAAAACATTAACTATTGGCATTGAATGGTCTCTCCGAGACCTTTAAAACGATATAAAATCACGGACGTTTCCAGATGTCTTCGAAGATTTACCGTAAGCAGAACAAGCACGTGACCAATTAATATCATATATCCAATCATATCGATTGGCTTGACATTCGCTGCGCAGTTGGGTCATTTTATTTCCTACTTCAGATCTCTCTCTCTCTCTCTCTCTCTCTCTCTCTCTCGCTCTCTCTCTCTCTCTCATTCAAATAATTTCGCAAGAATAATCCATAATTGGGGATACTGTAGGACTAAACATAGTTTTTTTGTTTTCGTTTCGAAATTTAACATTTTGTCTAAATGGGAATAGTCAGCTATTTTCCCCCCAGACATTCAACAAATTATCACTAAATCTAATATTTCCTCATTAACCCTCAGAGAAATCTCCACTAAACTGAAGTATTAGAATGACCTAAATATAAACTAGTGCCATTTTCATCTCATAGATGTCGTTTACCTTCGGCTGTAACTGGAAAGAAATTTCGAAGACAGAACCCACTGCGAATTAATGTCGTTGGTCAAATAGGCCTAAAGTCATGTTTAAACTTTTGCCCTATGTTATAGATTTTTTTTTTTTAGAGCGGGATGTCTTTAATCGTCTTGTGTTTGTGCTTTTGTGTTTTTCATCCGAACGTAAGCATGTACACGCACTTATTATTCACATACACGTATATATATATATATATATATATATATATATATATATATATATATATATATATATATAGATATATATACAGTATATATATATATATATACAGTATATATATAAATATATATATATATAAATATATATATATATATATATATATATATATATATATATATATATATATATATGTGTGTGTGTGTGTGTGTGTGTGTGTGTGTCACGGAAGCTGACACGCGATGAGCATGAGTATATGTATTATAGTCACGAAAGGAAAAGTAAAAAAGGGATGATTTTGAGGTAGTAGGTTGGCCAAGGAACCAACCTCCCGTTGAGAGTATCTACACCGCTAGAAAGTTATTGGGTCCTTCACTGCACCGTAATTGTTCAGAGGCTACTTTCCACTTGGTAAGGGTAGAAGACTCTTTAGCAGCTCTTCTAGGACACTCCAAAATCAAGCCAATGTTCTCTAGTGTTGGGTAGTGCCATAGCACTGTCTTGGGTAAGTTCTCTTGCTTAAAGGTACACTCAGGCACACTATTCTGTTTCCATACTGGGCTATTTTCCCTGTTGGAGCCGTAGGGCTTATAACAACATATTTGAATAAAATCCCCTTTCTACGGCAGGGCAAATACGTAGATCCTTTTATATTTCAATTATAACTATTTTTCTCTTTTTTCAAATACTATCCAAACACTGATATCAGTATCCCTATAACATGATTGAGTGTAAATACGGTAGTTTGTTGATGGAAAATAAACAAGAGATTTAAGCATCATAAGAGTTGAGTTTGACCTTACCATTAAGAGGAGTTCATCGACACCTTTTCTTATAGAACCTCTTTGTATTATCATTATTACCATCATTACTATTGTTTTTATCATTATTATCATAGGCTCTTTTATTCATCTTAGTTTCTTTGGCCTAGAGTATTTTCCCTTAAAATATTTCCAATACATTATTGGGCAAAAGCACTACCTTCAGAATCATTGAATTTTTCGACTCTAGACTCCCACAATCACGTACACTGTGAATATCCAGCATGATTAACTACTTTTGGGCCAAGCCACACCCCATCCCCCTACCCCATACATAAGCCCTCGCCCTCCTTCCCAAACCCCCTCCCCTCCTTATCGGCAAATGGAGAGAACTGGATTGCAAGTTGCAACTTCTTAAACAAGCGATTAACAAAAGCAGCAGAATGCGAGTTACAACACACGGGTCACTCAGTCGCTGTTTCCCGACCTCTCTCGACGGCGAAAATACTAGAGCGAGTTTGCACTTTCGTTTTCATTCGGCGATTTGGATGAGGTCTTACGATTAACGGTGGAGTATAACGGGGGGGGGGGGGGGGGGGTAGGGGGGGGGGTGCCCTCATGGCTCACATTCACGTTCGTGGGATGTATTCACGAAGGAGAAGGCAGGGAAAGTAATCCTTCACGAAGAGGGAATGGAGGAGAAAAAAAAGAAGAAATAGCGGAGGTCATCCGGTCAGCAAGATGTCGCAAAATGACAGCTGACGTCGAAGCTAGACGTCTGCATAATTCAGAAGGCAATTACCACCATGCGTAAAATATACAGGGGTACTTATGTATAGGCCTATGTATGTGTATATACACATAAATGAAGGCATATATATATATATATATATATATATATATATATATATATATATATATATATATATATATATATATATATATATATATATAATATATATATATATATATATATATATATATATATATATATATATATATATATATATATACAGAGAGAGAGAGAGAGAGAGAGAGAGAGAGAGAGAGAGAGAGAGAGAGAGAGAGAGAGAGAGAGAGAGGCACTCAGCCTATCTGTCCACCCACCTACAAGGTGGATCTCAGAACCGGTCTCTATTGAAACCTAGACGTGGGTCGAGAATAATTTCATCATTTGGCCGTTTCTGCAACTACGTGGCAGGAGAGAGAGAGAGAGAGAGAGAGAGAGAGAGAGAGAGAGAGAGAGAGAGAGAGAGAGAGAGAGAGAGAGAGTTTAAGGTCACCCCAGACCCGGTGCGATGAGCGGGACAATACCTGGATAAAAGGCTAAAGGTCACTTTGACCACTGTATAACTTACCCACTTGAAAGTTCTTTTCGATTGTGTTCAACTCTTCTCCTTTGTTCGATGTATACAAGAGGTGTAAAACTGCTCCAAGAAAATAATTAATTTGATAAATAATTGTAAAATTATAACATTGCATGAACCTCAACACCATGATTCTTGTTTTGCTTAATTACCTTGAATTTCTATTGATTTGATTTTGATTGTTCATTAATTCTCTTGTAGTTTATTTATTTCCCTGTTTTCTTTCCTCACTGGGATATTTTTTTCTCCTGCTGGAGCCCTTGGGGTTGTAGCATCCTGCTTTTCCAACTAGGGCTGTAGCTTAGCTTGTAGTAATAATAATAATAATAATAATAATAATAGATAAATGAATTAATTAAAGTTTTGCCCACGATCTGGTTTTACCTCATGTCATTATCCACGAAAGTAATTATCTAAATACTTGAATATTTTAAGCATCAAGAACACTTCATGTTTCGTAAAAAGTTATATGAAAATAAAATAAAATCTTGAGGTGCTTAAACTCGAGCTGTAGGACTATGTCATCCCTGTAGTTGTTTATGTGAAGCACAAAAAAACAGCATCAGGTAGAAGTGCGCCAGCCGGTTGAACGAACAAAACTCATGCAACTTGTGTTGCGAGTCCCCCAAATATGGCGGAGAAGTGCATAGGGCGTTGCACATGTTACTAAAAGCCGTCTGCTTTGCACAAACAAGGCATATTGAATCCTGTCTATCCTCTGCATGGACACGTTTTTGCTGAAAAGCGTGTAACTGTTCAAAGATCTTGAGCGGTTACTCTCTTCGCGCCATTTATTGGATGGTTGATATTGTCGGTTCTCTGTCTGTCTGTCTGATAGTACTTTGACGGGTATTATCAGAAGTTACGTTTGTCCGCCTCCTTCCTTATCCTTTGATCTCTCACTGGCCACAGCATCATCATCATTATCTCTCTCTTTCCCATATATATATATATATATATATATATATATATATATATATATATATATATATATATATGCATATATATATATATATATATATATATGCATATATATATATATATATATATATATATATATATATATATATATACATATATATATATATATATATATATATATATGCATATATATATGTATATAATATATATATATAATATATATATATATATATATATATATATATATATATAATATATATATATATAATATATATATATATATATGTGTGTGTGTGTGTGTACGTTTATCTCTCTCTCTCTCTCTCTCTCTCTCTCTCTCTCTCTCTCTCTCTCAGTTTCACTTTCTATCGCGGTAGACCGTTAATTCCGTGTAGATCAAGGTCTCTTGACATTTCTCTCTTTTTTTCGCTCTCTTTTTTTATTATCTCGTTAACCTTGAGGACCGGAATGGTCGTAATTTTCTTTCAAACGATCAATTTTCGTCTGATTCTCGATAGAATTATATTTTTATTTCTTATTACATATAGATTGAATCGTTAAGACTTACTATAAACAATACCATTCCTTACTAGGTGGGATGATAGAAATTAACCATTTTAAAATCTAGCAGTAACGGTTAAACAAATTGTTTAATCATCGACAGTCAAGTATTGTTTTTTTAATTTTAGTTTTAATAAATATATATATATATATATATATATATATATATATATATATATATATATATATATATATATATATATACATACAGCACATAATAAGAATAATAGATCATAGATGGGTAAAAAGAATAACAAAATAGGTCCCTAGAGACTGTAAAAGAAGCAGGTTAGGAGAAGACGATGAATTGACGAGCTAAGAAAATTTGCCGGCATAGACAAAGTAGATCTTCGGCATAGAAAAACCATAAACAGACGCGTGTGTGGAAGGCCATGCCTGAGGCCTTTGTCCTGCAGTGGACTAGCAACAGATGATAAAGATGATAATATATATATATATATATATATATATATATATATATATATATATATATATATATATATATATATATTTGAAGGTAGTAGGTTGGCCAGGGCACCAGCCACCCACTGAGATACTACCGCTAGAGTTATGGGGTCTTTTGACTGGCCAGACACTACTACATTGGATCATTCTCTCTGTTTACGGTTTATTTTCCCTTTGCCTACACACACAGTGAATAGTCTGGCCTATTCTTTACTTATTCTCCTCTGTCCTCATACACCTGCCAACACTGAGATTACCAAACAATTCTTCTTTACTCACGGGGTTAAAAACTACTGTAATTGTTCAGTGGCCACTTTCCTTTTGGTAAGGGTAGAAGAGACTTTAGCTATGGTTAGCAGCTCTTCTAGGAGAAGGACACTCCAAAATCAAACCATTGTTCTCTAGTCTTAGGTAGTGCCATACCCTTTGTACCATGGTCTTCCACTGTCCTGAGTTAGAGTTCTCTTGCTTGAAGGTACACTTGAGCACGCTGTTCTGTCTTGTTTCTCTTCCTTTTGTTTTGTTAAAGTTTTTAAAGTTTACATAGGAGATATTTATTTTAATATTGTTACTCTTAAAAATCTTATTTTTCCTTCTTTCCTTTCCTCACTGGGCTATTTTCCCTGTTGCAGCCCTGGGCTTATAGCATCCTGCTTTTCCAACTAGGATTGTAGATTAGCAAGTAATAATATATATATATATATATATATATATATATATATATATATATATATATATATATATATATATATATACAGCTAGACACTTGATCTTTATCATATAGGGGAGATTATTTCACTTTCACAATATAATTTGTAACGAGCTGTTTAGCAACAATCGCAAGATTTTGCGTATCACAGCTTGAAATTGAGAGAGAGAGAGAGAGAGAGAGAGAGAGAGAGAGAGAGAGAGAGAGAGAGGAGAGAGAGAGAGAGAGAGAGAGAGAGAGGCTGCGTCTCCCGCTACATCATATTTTTACAGCCTGCATTTTTTTAAGTTTTCTGTCGTATTTTTCAATAGCAGGTTCCACACGGGCGGAGAAAACTGCGACTACGTAATCGTCATGACCTTGACCGTGAGGAGACTCTCAAACCGGTTGCCAAAGAGAAATGAAAGGCAATTTAACGAAGCTTCTATATCGTTAAGGGAGACGTACAACACGATAAAGCTTCGGTCCATATCAGTTTTGGTGTTTTTTTAACTTCTAACTCAAGGGCATGGGTCATTATATATTGGAGGGGTTAGTATTAGACTGTGGATATAGTGTTTACGTGTATAGTATTCTCTGTATTGTTTGAATAGTTTACAGGATTTATTTTTAGTAGAAAACTTGGCTAAGCACCAGTATTTACGGTAATTGTCAATTCAAGGTTTTGGCCATAAACTTAGATAACCGAAGCAACTTATCAGCACCCACTGCCTGGCCTTCCTTGGTCCTAGCTTGAGTGGAGAGGGGGCTTGACACTGATCATATGAAATATGGTCAGTCTTTAGGACATTATCTACTTGATAGGGCAATGTCACTGTCCCTTGTCTCTGCCATTCATGAGTGACCATAAAACCATTGACTATGTTAATAATTTGAATGTACATGGCATGAATCAAATATCTGATTTATATCGTTTTTTTTTATGGCATAAAGTAAAACACCAAGGAATTATCGGACTATTATTTAAAATACACAATAAGGTTTAAAGGGCGGGGGGTCGCTCAAGCCCCCTCTCCACCCAAGCTAGGACCAAGGAGGGCCAGGCAATGGCTGCTGATGACTCAGCAGATAGACCTATAGGCTCCCCCAAACCACCTATCCTAAGCTCACAAGGTTGGGGAGGTTGCAGCGACCAAATGAACTAAGAAGTTCGAGCGGGACTCGAACCCCAGTCTGGCGTTCGCCAATCAGGGACGTTACCGCATTGACCACCACATCTCAGAACAAAACTAAATGAAATAAGTGTGGAGTTGGCAGCTAAAACCAAACTATATTTAATCTGCTTGATTCAGGGGAATGACGCGACCCGGTGGCCTTTATCTCTTCTGTCATCAAGGGTCTATATATTAGCGTAGTCCAATTTATATTTTATATGATGAAGATAGTCTACAATATATATATATATATATATATATGTGTGTGTGTGTGTGTGTAGTTATGTGTGCGCGCGCGTGTGTGTATTCAGATATATATATATATATATATATTACTATACACATACGCATAAAATGTGTATATATATACATATATATGAGAGAGAGAGTGTGTGCATGTCTTCCTATGCATGCATATATGTGTAAGTATCCGCGTATGTATTGACAGGCCATTTAAATAAGCTTTTATGGCCTGAATTAATTTTGTCAATTTTTTCACTCCTCTTACCCCATTGTTTGTCGAAGCCACACACAGCATAGTTGAAGGTAAGAAATGCTTATATCCGAAGGACATTAGAACACCATTCCAATAATTGCATTGGAATATAAAAAAAAAAAACAATCGAACTCGGCTTCAGGAGTCATAAGGCCAATTCTTACAGGTCTTTCATGAAAAGTTGAATGTTTGAGGTTAATAAAGTCAGGTAGTTTACTAGTTGTTAGAAGGAGCAAAATCTTGCTCTGGCGTAATGCCAAAATTTAGCTAATAGGCAACGATCTTTGTATCGATGAAGTGAATCATATGTCAGGGAATAATTGGATAGATCACAATTGTATTTCATGAATATGAAGGCTCTCTTTCTCTCTCTCTCTCTCTCTCTCTCTCTCTCTCTCTCTCAATGTTTGTATCAATAAAATGAATTATGTCTGGCATAATCGGATATATCATAATTGTATTTCCTGAATATGAATTCTCTCTCTCTCTCTCTCTCTCTCTCTCTCTCTCTCTCTCAATAAAATGAATTATATGTCGGGGTATAATCAAGAACATCTCATTGTATTCCATGAATATGAAGGCTCTCTCTCTCTCTCTCTCTCTCTCTCTCTCTCTCTCTATGTTTGTATCAAGAATGAATTATATATCGGGGGTATAATCAAGAACATCCCATTGTATTTCATGAATATGAAATCTCTCTCTCTCTCTCTCTCTCTCTCTCTCTCTCTGTCTGTCTGTCTGTCTGTCTGTCTCTCTCTCTCTCTCTCTCTCTCTCTATATATATATATACATATATATATATGTTTGTATCAATAA
The DNA here is from genome assembly GCF_036898095.1 of Palaemon carinicauda. Lineage (NCBI taxonomy): Eukaryota > Metazoa > Arthropoda > Malacostraca > Decapoda > Palaemonidae > Palaemon > Palaemon carinicauda. The sequence goes on from NC_090735.1 coordinate 19,107,780, forward strand.
AATTAATTATATATCGGGGTATAATCAAGTACATCTCATTTAATTTCATGAATAGGAAATCTCTCTCTCTCTCTCTCTCTCTCTCTCTCTCTCTCTCTCTCATTCAAGGTTTGTATCAATGAAATGAATTATATATCAGGGTATAATCAAGTACATCACAGTTGTATTTCATGAATATGAAGGCTCTCTCTCTCTCTCTCTCTCTCTCTCTCTCAGTGTTTGTATCAATAAAATGAATAGTCGGGGTATGATCGGATACATCACAATTGTATTTCATGAGTATGAATTCTCTCTCTCTCTCTCTCTCTCTCTCTCTCTCTCTCTCTCCAAATGAGTCTTTCGATGAATTTCCTTACGAAGGATTCAGTTTTGGATATAAACTCACGATGGACCTTTCTCTTCAACAACCAAAATTTGGAATTCTATCCTTCCGTTTTTCCTCAATCTTTTTAACAAGAAGGGTCAGTTGCCTCCTTCGAAATAAAACAAGAATTTATTTCTATCACTATTTTTTTCCATCACTGTCCCTTTCCTATTTTTAGTTCATTCTTTGTCTTTTATTTTCCTTTACCATTATTTTCCTTTAATCCTTCATTCTGTTCGTATTCGTCATCTCTTTTCTTGAATTTTTCTTCGCCATTTTTTCTTTCATTTCCTCCTTATATTTCCTTTAACGCATTCTTTTTATTTCCCTTCATTTCTTTGATTTTTTCATTCACCGTTTTTTTATATTACTCTCCATTACTCATTTTCTTTTTCTTTTCTTTGCCAGTCATTCTTTTTATTTTTATTGATCTTTCACCACTCATTTACTATCTCCAGCTGTATTTATTATTCTGTCACCATTTTATGCAAATCTATTTTTGTGAAACTCATAGTACCCTTAACTTTATCATTTAGCATATTATGAGTGGGGTTACCTTAACGTGGTGAAAGAGTTTGTTTATTGCCATGAAAAGCAAAGCTGTACTAGTTAGGGGCACCCATACTAGGTTGGTTTGCTGTGAACGATCAGACAAAAGCCTCCCACCAATATCAATCTGCACTTGGCCAGCGTAATGATGAAAACTGGCCAAACCCTAGACATGAATTAGGATATGTCAGAGGCCTTTGTCCTGCAGTGGACTCGTAACGGCTACATTTGTTGGTGTTGTTGTTTATGGCAGATATGTCTCCCACCATCCCCAATTCGCAGTGACTAGGGTAATGATGAAAACTGGCCAAACCCCAGGCATGAATTAGGATATGTCAGAGGCCTTTGTCCTGCAGTGGACTCGTAACGGCTACATTTGTTGTTGTTGTTGTTGTTTATATCAGACAAATCTCCAACCATCTCCAATCCGCAGTGGCCAGCGTAATAATGAAAACTAGCCAAATCCTAGAAATGAATAAGGACACGTCTGAGGCCTTTGTCCTGCAGTGAACTAGAATCAACTGCATTTGCTGTTGATACTGTTGATATCATAGTATGTAACGCCTCTCTATTTTTTCTATCGAACGTAAAAACGCTAAACCATGTAACTTGAAAGTTGTAACGTCGGTTGAATTGTTCTCCGTGCGTACGATGACAAAGAACCGGCACAACAGGTGTTGCAAGAACCAATCTGTAATTCGATCACTACACTGCCTCTACTCACAAAATGAAACAAAGTAACCTTATAATCTGAATAGGAAAGGGATTATATAAATCTATTCTTATGGTGTCCCCGAGGAAGGTACAGTTGGATACAGGAATTCATGGTACACCTCCCGCTGAAAAAGTGCATCCAACCACACCCCTACTGCCAGAGAAATCCTGTGTTTTGCCCCACCCACCACCTCATCTCTTCCTACTCTACTTTTCGTTACTCGCCGCGAAGTAACGGTGTCACT
>NC_090735.1:19114651-19127151 GCF_036898095.1 Palaemon carinicauda
AACTTCGGTAAGGTAGGAAATGTCACTATGCATGAAATCGATAAAGATATTGACTATTGTAAAGGACGTTATAAAATATACAGCATCAAGAATAAATTCGTGTTTTAAAGAATAAGATGTTTCCAGTATTCAAGAATAAGTGATGTAATTAACCTACAGATTATCAAATTAAAAGAAGTATAAGGAACCTCAATTCACTTCCTGATCGGGTAGTTGAATCAGTAGAACTTCAAAAGTTCAAACTCGCAGCAAATGTTGTTATGTTGAACAGGCTGACAAAGTCCTTTTATAGTCCATGTATCAAAAAAAAAAATAATAATAATAATGTTAATGTTTTTAGAATATTTTAGTTTAATTTTTCATTACTGCTTATATCGTTTATTCATTTCCTTATTTCCTTTCCTCACTGGGGTATTTTTCCCTGTTGGAGCCATTGGGCTTATAATATCTTGCTTTTCCAACTAGGGTTGTAGCTTGGCTAATAATAATAATAATAATAATAATAATAATAATACCACGATCTCTTTTCATCATAATCTATATAATTCAAACCATCATTAATTTTTCTTCCAATCTATCACCCACGCACAACCCCTCCTATCCTGGCCCAACTGAACCGACACCAACAGGTTCCCAACTGTAGTTGAATGAACTTTTGGCCGAGTCCCAACCTTCCAACGACACTTTTGTCCCAAGTCCTTCGTTATTTTCATAATCCCAACGCTAGAGACTGCACCTTTTTAATATTAAGTTTATACAGATTTCAGAATGACAACTTCCCCTATATGATCAAGAGCAAGTCTCTCTCTCTCTCTCTCTCTCTCTCTCTCTCTCTCTATATATATATATATATATATACTGTATATATACTGTATATGTATGTATATATATATATATATTATATATAAATATATATATATATATATATATACATATATATATATATATATATATATATATATATATATATATATGTGTGTGTGTGTGTGTGTGTGTGTGTATGCGGTCAGACTCATCTCTCCCCGTCCCACGGGTAGGGGATAGGAGGGGTCGTCATACCAGGTGAGAGGGTGTGCATGTGTGTGCATATCTAAAGATTTAGCGGTATTTCTGACGGGTCGCGTACACAAGTGTTTGTTACACTCATCTCCAGAAGATGCCCCGAGTACTTTAGCATTTGATGTAAATGATCGAAGTTGGCTTATTGAGTGTACGTTAATCCATTGCATCAAAACAGAAAATTGGGATGACGTAAGTCTAGTTCATCTAAAAGGACTCATATCCCCTTTCTACAAACCGCCCACTCATGTGACTCACTTTCGTGGAAGCAAGAAATGTGCGGGTTTGTTTTAAAGGTTTAAAGATTTAAAGTCCGCTCATGAATGGCAGAGGCAAGGGACAGTGACATTGCCCTATCGAGTTGGACAATGCCCTAGAGACTGACCATATTAGGCTACAACAGGGAAAAAGCCCAGTGAAGAAAGGAAACAAGAAAAAATAAAATATATTCAGAACAGTAACATTAAAATAAATATCTCTAATACACATATGATCAGCGCCCAAGCACCACTCCACCCAACCTAGGACCAAGGAGGGCCAAGAAATGGCTGCTGATGACTCAGCAGATAAACCTACAGGCTCCTCCCAAATCCCCCATCCTTGGCTCACAAGGGTGGTGAGGTTGCAGCGACCAAAGAAACTAACGAGTCTGAGCAGGACTCGAGCCCCAGTCAGGCGTTCACCGGTCAGGGGCGTTACCACTTTTCAGCAGTTTTAAAGAACTAATTTCACGTTGAACTCTTATTGTCATTTAGTGACGGTTTACTCATTCCACTTAGTATTGAAATTGTTCTTTCAAATATATCTTGCTATCAAGTTAATTAGATCTGTTATTAATATTTAAATCTGCGATTTATTTATAAACTTGTTTAATTACATTTTCTTATGCAAAAGTGTTGATTTTAGTATATATTTAAAATTATATATTAAAAAACAAATAAATCAGTAAGATGGATAATTCCATTAGGCTTGTTCAAATATAACTAATTTTCTGATGATAAAACTAGTTTCTTAAAAAGGGCAAAAGACTCATTCACTAAAAATTACATTGCAAATTGCAATTCATTCTTTCAAAAGTATAACGAATAAACTGCTGATTTTGATTTAAGAAAGGGCTTTCTAAATCACCAAAATTAGATTAAGACAGAGGGAGCTATTTAAAAAGTTAGAGAGTAATAACATTGTTTACATTGTAGAAATACCAATGGCGTCGCGTCTTGCCAAAATTTTCGAGGAGCGGACTGCACGGTCTGGGTATACCTAGACCGAGGTGGCGTGTTGCCTCAAAACAAGCTTCTCGAACGAAAATAAATATGCTTCTCTGCTTTTCCCTGCTTGAATTTGCAAGTGCTTCAATAACTCGAAGTGAATATCTGTCTATCTCATACACGAACGTGCCTATGTGTTAACATTGGAATGGGGTTGTATATGTCTATATTCAAATAGCCCACCCACTACTACAGTATACTTATGTCTAGGCCTATGTATAAATTGTTCACAGCCTAAACATACTGTACTGTTTGTCTGTGTTAAGCTGTCCACCGTCTATATTGGGTTGAGCCACTGTAATTATCTCTCTCTCTCTCTCTCTCTCTCTCTCTCTCTCTCTCTCTCTGCATATATACGTAAGTGTGCGTAATTGCTTTTGTAGGTAGATTGCGCTTATGGTTGTGAAAATACCGATATCTCTTAATGAGTTGAAAGGATATCCTACGAATATCTTCATAATTAGTAAGGGAAAAAAAGGGTTTCAATTAATCTACCTATTTCTTCCTCTCTTATTTCCGAATTGTGTGACCTCACTGTTCCTGAACAATAAATCTAACCAAAAATAGTATTTTAGTTAACTCATATTCAGCTATTTTGTTGTTTATTTTATTTTGGGTATAGCTCCATACTTGCTAATTCTTTACGTCTTATTCTATTAATCTTTTCTTGTTCTATGAAATTGCCATTACTTGCATTACTTTTTACGTCTCATTGGCGAATGTTAATTGCACATTTCCAACTGCTGTAAGACTAAGAACATAAGATGTATTTGATTCAATTTTTCTCAGTAAAATGAAATTTCCTTCAAGTTTTATCATCAGGTTAATCTAATGTTGTCGGCCAAGAGCTAGAGATGAAATATTCTTTGTTTCTATTTTCTTTTTGTTTGTATGTAGAGACAGTGTAGGGAGAATATCCCTTAGCTTACAAGGTACCAAGATACTTGCAATACTAATATGAATGTAGACAAATGATACTGAGGCCTTTATCACATGTTAGAAAACAAGTCCCTTCTCCCACAGTCTCTCGTTTTCTCTACAGGCCTGGCCATGTACCATAGTGCCAGACGCAAGTACCTGGCAATGTGAGAGACCAGTGTTCGAGTCCCTTTGTTGAGAATTATTTACTTAGCTGTTAGTCAACTGTTACCGGTCGATACAAATTTAGAGATCTCGAACGAGAGACAATTAAAGAGAAGGCTCTCTCTCTCTCTCTCTCTCTCTCTCTCTCTCTCTCTCTCTCTCTCTCTCTCTCTCTCTCTCTCTCTCTCCAAGTGAGTTGAGTTTAATTTACATTTATTAATACCAAGAGAATAATGAGGGCATTTCCTGACAAAGTTTTGGTACGCCAGCCTTCTTATTCCTAGCTTGTCTTAATTATTTTGTTTGTGAGTGGGAAAAATTAAGCATAACTTAACTTACACTGGTGGTACATACCATAATCCTCTCTTTTTGCAGACACTTGAGTGTTTGTGCTCAAACACACACAGACACACACACACACACACACATATATATATATATATATATATATATATATATATATATATATATATACAGTATATATATATATTTATATATATATATATATATATATATATATATACAGTATATATATATATTTATATATATATATATATATATATAACATTGCAGGAAAAAGTACACAGGCATGCCCTTATTTATGTCTGGGGTTTGGCCAATTTTCATTACCACGCTGGGCAACTGCAGATTGGTGATGATTGGGAGACTTTTGTCTGATTGGTCACAGCAAACCAACCTTATACGTGTGGCTCTGACTAGCACATCTTTGCTGATCATGGTAATTAACAAACCCTTTCAACAAGTTAAATATTCCCACTCAGAAATGGATATATATATATATATATATATATATATATATATATATATATATATATATATATGTATATATATATATGTGTGCAAATATAGGTATATATAACTTCATATATATATACATATATATATATATATATATATATATATATATATATATATATGTGTGTGTGTGTGTGTGTGTATGTGTACAAACATAAGTATATATAACTTCATAAATATATATATATATATATATATATATATATATATATAAATATATATATATATATATATATATATATATATATAATTTGATTTTTAAGTAATATATTAAAAAGAGCTGTTGATGGGCACCATATTAAGTATAGTAATGTGATATCTGGTGTTCCTCAGGGTAGTGTTCTTGGCCCATTACTTTTCATACAATATACACATGGCATGTGGTTTGGCCTCGAAAACAAGCTTGTTGCATATGTCGACGATGCTATTGTCTTTGTCTCAATTCCATCTCCTAATTGTAGATATGTGGTTGCAGAATCCTTTAATGGAGATATAGCTAGAATTAGTGCATGGTGCAAATTATTGGGCATGAAGCTGAGGCCTAATTAAAGTCAAAGTACGATTGTATGTTGGTTGAGGTCAGTGACTTCTCAACATCAAGATCTCTGCATTGATAATGTTTCTTTAGCTATATACAACTTTAAATTTTAGGCATTATTTTTAATAACGAATTTACTTTAGAAAAAAAAAACATTTGAACTTATTCAATCTATTTTGAAGAGGTGTTTTAAACTATTTTATTCTACCTTTTGTTTCGAGTATTGTTCTCCGGTCTGGTCTTCAGTTGCTGAGTCTCATCTTAATTTGTTTCACACACACTTGCGGTGTAAAAACAATTATTTTTTCCTGATATGGATATCAATATCTGGCACCGTCGTTCAGCTAGTTCTTTATGCATGTTGCATAAGATGTTTCATAATTCTGACCATCATTGCATTCACATCTTCCCAGACTGTAGCAACCTGTGTGTAGTACTAAGTATGTCCTTAATTCTAACAGACTGGAACTAAAGACGTTCAAACTTGTAACGAATGCTTTTGTGTTGAACAGGCTGAGATAAGTCTCTCTAAAGTATATATTTGATATATCTATTCTACCGTTGTTCATGATTTTAAGATATTTTGTATTCTATATTTATTATTCTCATATAATTTATTTATTTCTTTATTTCCCTTCCTCCCTAGGCTACTATTCCCTTTGGCATCCTGTTTTCTTTTACATCTAGGGTTGTATCTTAGCTAATAATAATAATAATAATAATAATAATAATAATAATAATAATAATATGAATTGCACTTATAATCAAAATGATGCATCATGCTCTCCCCTCTTTTAAAAACAGTATTCCATTTATTTTCAAAATCTGTTAACAGAATAGAAATAATAACTCAAAGTTTCATGCACATACTATTATCATTAATATTTTCAACTTGAAGAAAACACTATGCCGTGTCTAAGAATCTTGGCTATTAAAAATCCACAGCAATATATCGTTGTATATTTTAAAAACACAAGAGCTTTAGGACTTTTTCTAGTGTCTGAAGAGGCACTTTCAAAAAAGTGGAAAAGCTCCTGCGTTTTTAACATATACAACGATATATAACTAGATTTTTAATACCCATTAGTATCAATTTAAATGTATAAACCACATCTAAACATTTTCCTGATATTAGTGATACTGTAACTGACATTTTTGTTCCTAGATGGCGTATGAGTCTTTGCTAGGATGTAGGGGGAACTGGCATCGAGCTTCTACGACCTTAATTGCTTTTATTGCTACAAATGGCTTCCCAAGGACTCTCTTCCCCCGCTCTTTCTCTCTACTTTTGCCAAATACTGGGAGAAATACATCTCTGTCTCAGTCATTGTTTCTCTGAGTCGTAGCCATACCATTCCTTTTTTTTTTTTTTCTGACATAAGTGGGATTATTGGTTGAAATGTAAATGTAATGCTTGCAGGATTTGATGCGGATGTGGTTTCATTTCTTAAAGCTATTTTAAATATACAAACTCTCTCTCTCTTTATATATACAGTATACACACACACACACACACACACACACACACATATATATATATATATATATATATATATATATATATATATATATATCAATTATACAATGAATAATAGGTAATCAGGACAATTATATTAGGTAGAAAACTTTAAAAAATTGATGAACATTTCTGAATTTACAAATCATCTCTCTCTCTCTCTCTCTCTCTCTCTCTCTCTCTCTCTCTCTCTCTCTCTCTCTCTCTATATATATATATATATATATATATACATATATGTATATATATACATATATATATATATATATATATATATATATATATATATATATGCAGTACATAATATATATGTGTGTCTGATTGATTGTGTGTGTACGTGCAGTATTCATAAATAAATACACACATACACCCAAATATATATATATATATATATATATATATATATATATATATATATATATGTACAAACATATATATATATATATATATATATATATATACAGTATATATATATGTATATATATATACAGTATATATATATATGTATATATATATATAAATATATATATACACACATATATATAATTAGAAAGCTTACCAAACTGTGTTCTCTAATAGGTAATGGAATACCATGTTGGTGGGTCTTGAGTCCAGACTTAAATTATTTACCTTCTACTCAGGGTAGCCTGCTATATTTTCCATTATTAAATATCTCTTATTTTTTTACTCTTGCGAAAATGGTTTTTCTCCCGAAGAAGATATCATTATTATTTATTATTTATTATTTATTATTCATTATTTATTATTTATTATTATAATTATTATTATTATTACTAGCTAAGCTACAACCCTAGTTGGAAAAGCAAGATGCTATAAGCCCAAAGGCTCCAACAGGGGAAAATAGCCAATTAAGGAAAGGAAAAGGGATTAAATAAACGATAAAAGAAGTAATGAACAATTAAAATGAAATATTTTAAAAACATTAACATTTCAACAGATATTTCATATATAAACTGTAAAAAGACTAATGTCAGCCTGTTCAACATAAAAACATTTGCTGCAAGTTTGAACTTTATATGTTCTACTGATTCAACTACCCGATTAGGAAGATCATTTCACAACTTGGTCACAGTTTGAATAAAACTTCTAGAATACTATGCAGTAATGAGCCTCATGATGGAGAAGGCTTGACCATTAGAACTAACTGCATCCCTAGTAATACGAATAGGATGGATCTGTCCGGGAAGATTTGAATGTAAAGGATGGTCAGAATTAAAAAAAAAAATCTTATGCAACATGCATAATGAATCAATTGAACGTCGGTGTTACAGATTAATATCTAGATCAGGAATAAGAAATTTTATAGAATGTAAGTTTCTGTCCAACAAATTAAGATGAAAATCAGCAGCTGAATACCAGACAGGAGAACAATACTCGAAACAAGATAGAATGAAAGAAATAAAACTTCTTCAGAATAGTTTGATCACCGAAAATCTTAAAAAGACTTTCTCAATAAGCCAATTTATTGAGCAATTGAAGAAGACACAAATCTAATGTGTTTCTCAAAAGTAAATTTGCTGTCAAGAATCACACCTAAAACTTTAAAAGTCATACAAAGTTTAAGAAAAATTATCGATGCTGAGATCCGGATGTTGAGGAGCCTCTGTCCTCGACCTACTTACAACCATACTTTGAGTTTTGTTAGGATTCAACTTCATACCCCATAATTTGCACCATGCACTAATTTTAGCTAGATCTCTATTAAGGGATTCAGCAACCCCAGATCTACATTCAGGAGATGAAATTCAGGCAAAGAGAATAGCATCATCTGCATATGCAACAAGCTGGTTTTCTAGGCCAAACCCCATGTCATGTGTAAATAGTATGAAAAGTAATGGGCCAAGAACACTACCCTGTGGAACACCAGATATCACATTCTTATACTCAATACGATGCCCATCAGCAATAACTCTTTGCTGTATATTACTGAAAAATTCAATAATGATGCTAAGAAACGTCCCACCCACTATTATTATTATTATTATTATTATTATTATTATTATTATTATTATTATTATTATTACTAGCTAAACTACAACCCTACTTGGGAAAGCAGGAGGCCATGAGTCCAAGGGCTCCAACAGGAAAAAATAGCCCACTGGAGAGAGATACTAAGGAAATAAATAAACTACAAGTAACAAACTACTAAAATAAAACATTTTAAGGACAGTAACAACATTAAAATAAATCTTTCAGACATAAACTATAAAAAGATTTATGTCACCCTGTTTAACATTAAAGCATTCACCGTAAATTTGAAATTTTTGAAGTTCCACCGATCCAACTACCTGATTAGGAAGATTATTCCACATGTTCAGAGCTGGTATAAAACTTCTAGAATACTGTGTAGTATTGGGCCTCATGATGGAGAAGGCCTGACTATTAAAAGTAACTTTGGAGAAGGCCTGACTATTAAAAGTAACTTTATTACGAATAGGATGGAACTATCCAGGTAGATTTGAATGTAAAGGATGGTCAGAATTAAAAAAAAAAATCTTATGCAACATGCACAATGAACTAATTGAACAACGGTGCCACAGATTAATATCTAGATTAGGACTAAGGAATTTAGAATTAACTTGCACACCTAGTATTGCGAGAGTAAATCTTCATGACTGACTAAAAATTGTAATATGACTTCTTTTTCTTGCAGTGCACAATCGACATGCCACCTTCCGTGCAGGACATCTTCAGACCTCCAGTGGACTGTAGCATGTGTCGTGACGTCACTCACGTGGAAAGAGTGCAAAGTATAACTCCAGCCTTCTTCGAAGAAAGGTAAATATTGATTAACTTATTAATGGGTTTGGAATGATATAAGCTTTCCAAGTTTAGAAAATAAGATGTGAGGAAATGTGTAATTGGTTGGTTTCATGTCATATTTTTGTTAGGGCAGGAAAGGCCATCTACATCGTTAATCAATATTTGATGAAATATTGGGAAACAGATTGCAACTAAATGACAATAAATTAGGAATGTAAGCACGCGCACGCGTACGCGCATGCCACACACACACACACATATATATTATATATATATACATATATATATATACAGATATATTACAAACTGTATATTTACAAATATATATATATATATATATATATATATATATATATATATATATATATATACATATATACAGTATATATATATGTATATATATATACATATATATACATATATACAGTATATATATATGTATATATATATATATATATATATTTACATATATATGTATATATATATATATATTTACATATATATATGTATGCATGCATGTATGTGTCTATGTGTGTATGTATGTTTGCATGTTTACAAATAAATACATAAACAAACATATCCATTTCGCTGTCATGATATACGTTGTTTAAAAACAAGTCAAAATTAAAACTCTTGATTAACCAGTTAATCCTTATTGTTATCGAAACATTTTCAGACTTTATGCTTTTGGAAAAATGTATTTGCTGTAATTGGCAAAAATCCCTAGAATCTCTTACTAGTTGTCACGACTAACAATCAAATAAACCCCCACAAATAAACTCTACGGGGAATACACTGCAATTTTCACATTTATCTTTATCCTAATGCCTAACTTCATTCTTCTACATGAGCTGCTATTATTCTTTTAATCGAAACGCATATAAAAAAAAGATTATTATTAAGAGGATTATTATTCTAATTCCGATTTTCAGATACGCTTACACCGGGCGACCCGTCGTAGTGACGGACGGACAGAGGAACTGGTCCGCCCGACACACGTTTTCTTTCGATTTCTTCAAGTCGATCTACGCCGACGACTCTCCCGTTCTGGAGAACTTCGAACGAACCTGTCAGTTCTTCCCGTATCAAACGGAATTCCGCAACCTTAGACAGGTCTTCAACATGTCTGAAGCGAGAGCTAACATGCGCGGAGATCCTTGGTATATTGGTTGGTAAGCATAGTCTAAAAATGGTTTCTTTGAACTATATAGATAGATTGTTAGGTAAACAGACAAAAAAACAGAGGTAAAGCTATGGATGGAGATTGTAGGTCTATATTTGGAAGATATAAATCCTCCAAATATATATGTATAACCTCCATGATGGGAGTATCTAAATAGCCATACATGAAAGTAGAGGCTCAGTTATAAAACAGCAGGAACAGTTTAGATACTTGGGATCTACTATATGTAAGGAGGAAGGATGTGAAGCTGAAGTTGAAAACATGATAAAAGCAGCCAGGGGGAAGTGGAAGGAGGTAGTGGGAGTGGTTTGTGATAAGAAAATGTCAATTAAGGTAAAAGTCAAGACCTAAAGCACAGTAATAAGACTAATGTTAGTGCATGGATCTGAAACATGGGCTCCGAGACGAAAAGAGGAAGCAAATCTTGAGAACAGAAATGAAAATATTGACCTGGATTATGGGAATATCACTGCTTGAGAGACTGGATATTGATAAAATAAGAATAGCAGGACTAGTAAAGATTACAGAGGTGATACAGGTATCAGGACTGAAATGGTATGTAAGAATGGCAGGACTAGTAAAGATTACAGAGGTGATAAAGGTATCAGGACTGAAATGGTATGGGCACGTGTTGAGGATGTATGGTGGGGAGGGCTTGGGGGGAATCTGTTACACTTGAAAAATTGACGTTGAAAAATGGTAAAAGTCCTGGAATAAATGATGCCATGGATTTACAGTTTTAAAAACGGATATTTGGACTGAGGTAAAGAGTGATATTACGGTCACCAACGCGTATAACAAAAGTAGGGTAAAATTATGGTTGCCCATAATTTACTAGAATACGGCTGAGTACGGTCGCCTGTATTTTACTGAAATACAGCTGAGTACGGTAGCCTATATTTTACTGAAATACGGCTGAGTACGGTAGCCTGTATTTTCATGAAATACAGCTAAGAACGGTATATTTTTACAAAGAATTTTCGATTAAAATTATTTTTATTTTAAAAGTGTAGGGGAAGAAGATTGAGAGGGAGGCATAGAATTAGATGGAGAGATATAATGAACGATGATTTGGAGAGAAGAGGTTTGGTGAAAGAGGATGCCTTGATAGAAGGCATTAGAGAGGAAGCATCGGGCAACCGACCCCTTAATGTAGGGATAACAGTGGGAAAGATTAATAGGATCTGAATCTTGTCATTCTGAATTACAACTATAGGCCTAAATACTTCGCATTAATTGCTTATGATTTATTGGGGATACACTTTCAAGAATTTGAGTTCTTATATATCAATATAAAAACATTGAAATGACTCTTTTCATCATTACAAAACAGACATGAAGTGAATCATTAAAATATCTTATTCTAATTTTTCATTACTTCTCATATAGTTTAATCATTTTCTTATTTCCTTTCCTCGCTGTGCTATTTTTCCCTGTTGGAGCCCTAGGGGTTATACTCGTAGCATCCTGCTTTTCCAACTAGGTTTGTAGCTTGGCTACCGATGATAATAATAATAATAATAATAATAATAATAATAATAATAATAATAATAATAAGATGCCAAATGAGATTGGCCACAGTCAACAAATTCATGAATAATCATAACAATAATAATAATAATAATAACAATAATAATAATAATAATAATAATAATTAGTTTTTATTGTTATTCTTGCATGAAATGAAGTGGATTTTTTGTTGTGCCCAAGTAAATAGTAAAGATGGAGAATATGTATTCAATTGTTTTTTTTTTCTTTTTTTTAATTATCGTTATGTAGTCTAACTAGTCTAGTAAACTCGAATTCTTCCTCTTAGAGTTGTGCCTGAAGTAATTTGTGACTGATAATTTCGTTTTTTATTAATGTAAAAATTCTTACTCTTAGAGTTGTGCCTGAAGTAATTTGTGACTGATATTTTTTTTTTATTAATGTAAAAATTTCAGTAACTTAATAACATTCTATTAGGATACACTAGTAATCAGAAAAGATTGGTTTGATATTGTTTATACAAATCTCATGTACTCATTATCTGGATCTTGAAGAAGGATCATTGGATGAAGTAAGTTTTTTGGGCGAAAATAATGGAAACTTAAAATTGGCGAGAGATAAAATTTCGCAATGAGCATGAAGTTGAATCAGAAGACGAAGTTGTCGAAGGGAAGATTTTTCTGTAAAGATACCAAAGATGAAGCAAATGGTGGCCCCTGTGTGAGAATTCACATCAGATCAAGTTTTTAATATAAGTGTGATGAC
>NC_090735.1:19129651-19154651 GCF_036898095.1 Palaemon carinicauda
GCTATAAGCCCAAGGGCTCCAATAGGGAAAAATAGCCCAGTGAGGAAAGGAAATAAGGAAATAAATAAATGCTGAGAATAAATTAACAATATATCATTCTAAAAACAGTAACAGAGTCAAAACAGATATGTCCTATATAAACTATTAACGTCAAAAACAGATATGTCATATATAAACTATAAAAAGACTGGTCAACATATAAACCTTTGCTTCTACGAGTAGAAGATTTACTAAAGCTATGGCTAAATTGTGGAATGATCTACCTAATCAGGCAGCTGAATCGGTGGAACTTCAAAAGTTCAAACTTGCAACGAATGTTTTTGTGTAGAGCAGGCTGACATAAGTCTTTTTTATAGTTTATATATGAAAGCTTTATTTTAATGTTTTTACGGTTCTTAAAAAAAAATTCTTATATAAATTGTTCATTACTTTTCTTGTATTTTATTTATTTCTCTACTTCCTTTTATCACTACGCTATTTTTCCCTGTTGGAGCCCTTGGGCTTATGGCATCCTGCTTTTCCAACTATGGTTGTAGTTTAGATAATAATAATAATAATAATAATAATAATAATAATAATAATAATAATAATAATAATAATAATACATTTTTTCCAGGTTGATCACGTTGGCAATCCCTCTTGGCAAGGTCAGATTAAAGGAAGAAAATTATGGACTCTAGTCCCTCCGCCCGAGTGTTACTTCGAGTGCGTTCCCATGCAAGTGGAGGTCAACCCTGGAGAAATAAGTAAGTAGCGTTTCTCTTGACATTGAAAGTAGTGCTACGCCGGAGAATTCAGTAAGTAGCGTTTCTCTTCAGGCCAAAATGCTCTTTCCAAGAACTCAGTAGCTAACCGCGATCATCCCGACCCTTTCTGAGCGGGGATACCTTAATGTGGTGAAAGGGTTTGCGTATTGCCATGATCAGCAAAGCTGTACTAGTCATGACCATTCATACTTGGTGGGTTTACTGTGAGAGATCAGACGAAAATCTCCCCCCATCACTAATTCGCACTGGCCAGTGCGGTGAGGAAAACTGGCCAAACCCCAAACATGAATTAACATGTCTGAGGCCTTAGTCCTGCAATGGACTAGAAACGGCTGCATTTGTTGTTGTTGCATTTCTGGAAATATTGTATCTCAGTGTTTTATGATTTTTTTGTAGCTTATAGAGTCATAAACCTTTTCCAATTTAACACTACTGAATAAATCATATAATCCTTTAGGGAATATTGTGAATATATAATTGTTTATTATTTTGAGTTACTGCCTTTCTATTCAAGCAGGTGCTTTTCCAAATACAAGTTTCAATTACTTTATTTTCATTTCTCCTTGTTCTTTACCGATTCTTTTTCCATTGCAGTTGTATTAGACACGAACATCTGGTACCACAAAACGCTCATCGTTTCCGATGACCTGAGCATCACCATTGGTTCCGAATATGATTAATGGTAAACGAGTATAACGAACGGTTCCTGTCTACAAATATTGAATTCGACTGACACAAGTGAAAAACAACAACGAACGGTTCCTGTCAACAAATATAGAATTCGGCTGACACAAGTGAAGAAAAACAATGAACGGTTCCTGTCAACAAATATTGAATTCGGGTGACACAAGTGAAGAACAACAACGAACGGTTCCTGTCTATAAATATTGAATTCAACTGACACAAGTGAAGAAAAACAATGAACGGTTCCTGTCAACAAATATTGAATTCGGGTGACACAAGTGAAGAACAACAACGAACGGTTCCTGTCAACAAATATAGAATTCGGCTGACACAAGTGAAGAACAACAACGTATGGTTCCTGTCAATAAATATTGAATTCGACTGACACAAGTGAAGAAAAACAATGAACGGTTCCTGTCAACAAATATTGAATTCGGGTGACACAAGTGAAGAACGACAACGAACGGTTCCTGTCAACAAATATAGAATTCGGCTGACACAAGTGAAGAACAACAATGTATGGTTCCTGTCAATAAATATTGAATTCGACTGACACAAGTGAAGAACAACAACGAATGGTTCCTGTCAAGAAATATTGAATTTGGCTGACACAAGTGAAGAACAACAACGAACGGTTCCTCTCAACAAACATGCAATTCGGCTGACACAAGTGAAGAACAACAATGAACGGTTCTTGTTGACAAAAATTGAATTCGGCTGGCACAAGTGAAGAACGAACAACGAACCATTCCTGTCCACAAATATAGAATTCGACTGACACAAGTGAAGAACAAACAACGAACGGTTCCTGTCAACAAATATTGAATTCGACTGACACAAGAGAAGTAGAACAACGAAAGGTTCCTATCAACAAATACTGAATTCGGCTGACACAAGTGAAGAACAACAACGAACGGTTCCTGTCAACAAATATAGAATTCAACTGACACAAGTGAAGAACGAACAACGAACGGTTCCTGTCAACAAATACAGAATTCGACTGACACAAGTGAAGAACGAACAACAAACGGTTCCTGTCAACAAATATTGAATTCGACTGACACAAGAGAAGTAGAACAACGAAAGGTTCCTATCAACAAATACAGAATTCGGCTGACACAAGTGAAGAACAACAACGAACGGTTCCTGTCAACAAATATAGAATTCGACTGACACAAGTGAAGGACGAACAACGAACGGTTCCTGTCAACAAATATAGAATTCGACTGACACAAGTGAAGAATGAACAACGAACGGTTCCTGTCAACAAATATTGAATTCGGCTGCCATAAGTGAAGAACAACAACGAATGGTTCCTGTCAACAAACATTGAATTCGGCTGACACAAGTGAGGCACAACAACGAACGGTTCCTGTCAACAAATATTGAATTCAGCTGACACAAGTGAAGATCAGCAACGAACGGTTCCTGTCAACTAATATTGAATTCGACTGACACAAGATGGAGGATATTCCTCGTTCGAAAAACTTGCATTTATGTTTGAGGCTGTGACTCTGCTGCTACCATTTCACCTTCTTCCGTGTTTGGTTTCTTTTCTTTCTTTTTATGTTTATCTTATATTCTAAGCTGAAAGCTTTACATGTAATGGATTTCCTAGCGCCTTGCGCATTAGACTAAGTATCCATGAATCATTGTTCGAGAGGGAATTTCTCTTATGTATCATATTTGTATCATACATGTTTTCATAAATAAACTTGGATTATCCTTTAAACATGTTTTTATTTTCTATTTTTGTATCTGTATTTGAAAGTTATATAATCTTTTATATAAAATTTTCTGTATATCCAACTTGTTGCGATTATTGAGTTTAATTTTGGTGTAAATTGTTCATAGTAGAATGAAATTTCGATTTACCTAGATATTCCTTAGTTCCTAGCAACTCCAACTGACTAATAAAGACATTTCTTCCTCATTGTACTTCTCAAATGAACAATGGAATGAGAAAAATAGTCGTTAGGTTCATTTGAACATTTGAAAAATGCAACTTGCATGGATGTGCCAGTGCGCTCTATACGGTGATATAAGATATATGCTTATAACAGGATAGCATTTGTGTTCAATGCCATGAAAGTGATGCATATGTGTATTGCTATGGGGTATGTCTATAGGTAAAGTACTGGTTGTAGATAATACCTACACCAATTGTGACAGTTCCTCTCTGTTATGTAACTTTTCTCCAAGTTACATCTTCGCTCAAGAAAGTTTGGGATGCTGTGTCTTACACAAGATGTATCTTTTGGTAAATAAGCCAGAATAGTCCACTCTAGGCGTATAAATTCCAGGGGGAAATAGACATTATCATCTGTACACACAATTTTTGTAATAACAATGAACCACCGACATTTCCTGAAACTACAAAGACATGGTATTGTTGAAATAACTGGGTTGTGGTGGCTGATGTGGTCAAGTCCTTGACTGGTGAACGCCAGACTGGGGTTCGAGTCCCGCTCAAACTTCTTAGCTTCTTTGATCGCTGCAACCCTACCATCCTTGTGAGCTAAGGATGCGGGGTTTGGGGAGCCTTAGGTCTATCTGCTGAGTCACCTGCAGTCATTGCCTGGCTTTCCTTGGTCCTAGCTTAGGTGTAGAGGTGGCTTGGGCGCTGATTGTATGTATATATGGTCAGTCTCTAGGGTATTGTCCTGCTTGATTGGGCAATGTCACTGTCCCTTGCCTCTGAAATTCATAAGCGGCCTTTAAACCTTTAGAACATAAATAAGGATCAGTATATTTGTAGTAATTTTCTTTATATCATCTATGATTGTAATTTTTCTTTTCATGGATATTTTCATAACCGATATTCACATGTTGGACGCCATTCAGTCCCCAATTTTAAATTAATTTTGATCCTATATGATGTATGCAAACATATGGTCAATGGTTTTCTAATGGAAAATATTTACGAAACCCTTGGAAAAAAAAAATGAAAAACAACACCCATAACAGCAACTTAAAAGAAAAAATTTTTTTTGTTCAGTTTCATGAATTTATAAGTCTTTTATAAATAACATGTCCCACATTTGGGACATTTAAGTCAAGTAGCTTCTTTTGTTTAGTAGATCAAATGATGATGATGATGATGATGATGATTATTATTATTATTATTATTATTATTATTATTATTATTATTATTGGCTAAGCTACAACCGCAGTTGGAAAAGCAGGACGATATAAGCCCCCGATCTCCAACAGGGAAAAATTAGCCCAGCGAGGAAAGAAAACAAAGAAATAAATAAACTACAAGAGAAATAATGAACAATCAAAATAAAATATTTTAGGAACAGTAACTACATTAAAATAGATCTTTCATATATAAACTATAAAAAAACTTACAAAAACCAAGAGGAAGAGAAATAAGATACCCTAAAGTATGAGAACTCTACCCCAAGACAGTGGAAGACCATGGCACTAGCCAAGACTAGAGAACAATGGTTTGATTTTGGAGTGTTCTTCTAGAAGAGCTGCTTACCATAGCTAAAGAGTCTCTTCTACCCTTACCAAGAGGAAAGTAGCCACTGAACAATTATAGTGCAGTGATAGTTAACCCCTTGGATGAAGAAGAATTGTTTGGTAATCTCAGTGTTGTCAGGTATAAATCAGAGGAGAATGTGAAAAATAAATAGGCCAGACTATTTGGTTTATGTATATGCATACGAAAAATTACCGTAACCACGATTTTAGATCCTATCCTAGATAATTGACGTTATTATTATCAACTTGAATTGTATCTAATTATAAAACCTATCATTAATTTTTAACTAAGTGAAATTGATATGATGAGGGTACTATTAGGATACATGTGTATGTAGCAAAATGAATCGCTAATACAATGAATATAGGCCAAATGATTTAGCAAGGCTTCCTCGTTATCATGAATTAGATGTCCGTCATTAGCCATTCTCCTTTATGAATATTTAAGATAATTATTCCTGTAGATGTCTTACTGTAAAAATGGCATCTGCTGTCCTTCCACTCATCAATCCATACCGCTGTTTCCCAATCTTTACAATCTCTCTCAATCTCTCATCTAGGACCCTCTCAAAAACTTTCAACCATGGTCTGTTAGTTTAATTCCCCTATACCTACCGCTTTCCATGACATCCCCTTTCTGCTTAAATATAGGCCTAGATGCCATTATACTCTCCTACCAGTCTTATGGCATTATTTCCACTACCCATATCATCATCATCTCCTCCTACGCCTATTGACGCAAAGGGCCTCGGTTATATTTCGCCAGTCGTCTCTATCTTGAGCCTTTCCAGTCGTCTCATTCTCATCCTCCTAAATTGCTCACCCTTTTCTCCTTGAGGTCCTAAACCTTAATTCTAGATTTCTTTTTCTTCTCGGGCTTTCTATCTCGCTCTTAAAATCAGTCGCAACTAGTCTACGTTGTTTAACCATGGTTCCCCATAAATAACTTTACAGATCATTACATTATTTGTTGTCAACTTCTGTTATCTACTGTATTTGGCTTTCCACTCCTCAACTTTCATAAATTATTAGATGCCTTTCCAAAATCCAAAATAAAAACTCTGAGCCATCTCTAATATATTCCTAGCCGCATACATAGTTAACATAGCATCAAACATAGTTAATAATTTGACAGAAGGTTTAATTGATCACATGCCCTTTCAGTCATCAACCATATTTATTGGCGGTGAGCCTAACCAATAACTAAATAACCCAACTGCAAGGCAACAGCTTCCAGTTATTGGTATTAGGCCTAGCCTTTGCTGAGAAGCAGGACTACTAGGCAACAGCTGTCCTATAAGTCGCTTTCTAGGACAAAATATGATATATATATATATATACATATATATATATATATATATATATATATATATATATATATATATGTATATATATAGATAGATAGATAGATAAAGAGTTAGAAATTGACATACAGACTTGAGAAGCTCATCTATTTTTTTCTCTCTTGACCTTGCTAAGAGTATGTCATCAAACTCATTTCAACAAAAACCATACTCTTTGTTGCTTGATATGAATCAAGCTTATTTTCTATTCATAACTGATATCCATTATGAGATTGTGATACATTTCTACATACAAATATATGTATGTTTTTATTCTGTTTTTTTGTCAACCCTTGAAGGTTTAAAGGCCGCTCATGATTGGCTGAGGCAAGGGACAGGGACATTGCCCTATCAAGCAGAAAAATGCCTTAAAGACTAGCCATATTCCATATAATCAGCGCCCAAGCCCCTCTCTACCTAAGCTAGGACCAGGGACCAGGTAATGACTGCTGATGACTCAGTATATAGACCTGTAAATGTGTGAATTATAAAGGCCAAAGATCTAAAGTAATCTTTAGGTATCCAAATGCCATCATTCTATTGGAAAAAAAGATTTCTGTGGTTGTGAGGAGTTGATTAATTTTAATCCAAGAATTGCTGGCGTCATCATTACTGGAAGGTTTGGCAGAGATTTTAGATTTACCTCTTAGTTAATTTAGCAGACAATCTTTTAATTCTTGCAAGGTTACGGAGGTGCTATTATGTCACTTGATATTAGAGATAACATTCAATAACGTCCTTTTTTATTTAATTCTTTCTTTATAATCGTAAAATATATAATCCCTAAGCCTAACGTCAGTAGCCAGTGCCGACCGTGGCTTGATGGTGATATCTTTTTTTTTTCCCCCCCATGGGGTTTGTCTTTGAAAACCGTAGGCCGTATAGGCCATATTCTTGAGTGTGATAGTGTAGAATTAGATTAGTATCCTACTTCGTTTCCAAATAAATGGATCGAGCTTGAACTGTGAATTATAATGACTAAATATCTAAAAACCTCTTTTAGCTATCCAAAATGGCCTCATTCTACTGAAAAAAAAAAGAGAAAAATCATAGAGTGGAGGACATCGGAGACAGAAGAAATTGGAAAGGGTTTTCAAGATATAGCGACCCTGCATAGCAAGAAAAGCTTTAGAAGAAGAAGAAGAAGAAGCTTGAACTGTAACAATTTAGGTCATAGTAAGTGATTGCAGGTTTTTTTTTTCTTTTTTTTTTTTCTTAACCCGTATGTTCCCTTTTACAATATATCACTATAGAGGCGAAACATTTTCTGGAACAGCACCCCTACTAAATTTAGCTACAAGCCACAACTCATTGCAACAACAACAACAACAAATGCAGCCGTTTCTAGTCCATTGCAGGACAAATTGTCAATTCATGTCTCGGGTTTGGCCAGCTTTCATCACCAAGTTGACCAGTGCGAATTGGTGATGGTGGGTAAGAGATATTCGTATGATCGCTCACAGCTAACCAACCTAGTATGGGTTGCCCTGAAATTTCGTGCACATAAATACGATGCCATTTGATTTTAATTGTTCATTACTTCTTATATCGTTTATTCATTTCCTTATTTCCCTTCCTCACTGGGCTATTTTTCCCTGTTGGAGCCCCTGGGCTTATAGTATCTTACTTTTCCAACTAGGGTTGTAGCTTAGCTAACAACAACAACAACAACAACAATAATAATAATAATAATAATAATAATAATAACAGACGGCAGTTAGCCTAGCCTTTGACGGACGAATCATTAGCCTGTTGCATAATAAGCTAATGTATTAAGAGAATAAATTACTATAATAGATGGAAATGTTTTAAAAATCGATTATATTTGGCAACTGAGATATATTAAATGTATTTATGAATAATACTGTATATGCAAAATTATTTTTTGGGGGAATTATGTTGTTCATTTTACTTCTAACCATATCTTTCCTATAATAATAAAGAGGAAGTGTCTGGTTTTATATATATATATATATATATATATATATATATATATATATATATATATATATATATATATATATATATATATATATATATATATACTTTTTGGTATGCTAATCGGCATTGCCAAACGTATGACTACTCGATCTATCCCGTCTATCGAGTTGGGGAAGGAGTAGTCATACACTGGTGAAAGGGGTTTCCCGAGAGGTAGTTAGGAAGGGGGAGGAGTAGGAAAGGCTGAATCTAAGTGTGTATATGTACTGTATCTAAATGTTTACCCGTCACTTAAGACGGGTCGCGTACACTAGTAATTAATATTATTTATTTACCAAGACAACTTGTTTAAATGAAGAGTAACTTCGCCATGTGACATAATTTTACGTTTTATCCAGAAATGCCTCAAAATATAATAATATCCTCAAGATATAATAATCTACTTATCTCGACAAAGTTTTAATAGATTCATCAAAATAAATAATTATGTTTTAAGTTACGAACGTTTAGTTAGTTCTCACTTATCCACTGAATACATAATTCTTTACGCCGGACAGCAAGCGTTTGTTTAAACCCGTTTTCTAAACGAAATAAATGAAAACGTTCGCTTTACCGGGTAACTAAATTATTTGTTTCCGTTCTATCCGCAAACGTTTGTTTACACCCGTTTTCTAAACGAAATCAAAGAAAACGTTCGCTTTACCGGGTAACTGAATTATTTATTTTTCTAATTCTGGCCAATTGCTAATCGAAATATGTTATTGGAATAAGTAATGTCTGATTTGGAGTATTCATCACTATCTGACGATATAATTATGCGTTGTGGTTCTTCATGTTCCTCATTATATAAAACTATTATGAACTTCGGGTCGGGTATTTTGTCGTCTGAAATAACTATATAATCAATTAGAAGTTGTCACACATCATTACACTATTGTCTATTTCAACATTTTCACTGTTTCCTTGTTCATTATCTTTAACAGAGATAAATATTTATCGAGATAAGACACCTTTAATACCAGGTGACTCGCATGAATAAAAAAAAAATCTCTCACTTCCTCAGATTCACAATTTTCAATTTTAGTTTCTTCCTCTGCAGAACATCAGTCTTGGGTAAAATAATTTTGGATATACAATTACGTGGATTGCGGACACCCATGTTTTCAAAACTATCTGGGCATATATTAAAAGGGATAAATAATTAGCTCAGATGAAGGATAATGGCTTAACATTCTGACAATATAAAATGATTAATCCACATGATTGTGGTACCAGTTAACCTTTACGAGTTTTTCAGAGATACGGACTTTAATATATATATATATATATATATATATATATATATATATATATATATGCATATATATATATATATATATATATATATATATATATATGTATATATATATATATATATATATATATATATATATGTGTATATATATATATATATATATATATATATATATATGTATATATATATATATATATATATATATATATATATATATATATATATATATATATATATATGTGTGTGTGTGTGTGTGTGTGTGTGTGTGTGTGTGTGTGTATGTGGGTTCCGATCAAAATCCCGAATGTCAAAATCCCTAAACTTCAAATCCCGAATGAATTAAAATCCCGAATTATCATAATCCCAGTAAATTATTCATTTGTTTTAACCATCTCTCTCTCCCTCTCTTATACGAGCTTGGGGCAATTACCATTTTAGGCTTCTTGTAACGATGTCTTTTAGTTTAGTCTGTTCCTGTGTTATCATAAAGTCACTTCTCCATTGTGGTCTATAAAATACTAAAAGCGTAAAGCCCATAACAACAATGGAAGAGATCTGTGAAATTGTTCCTTCGCAAAAAGGTTTTAATAAGTTAAAGGCACATGGCTATTTGATGGTGAAAGAGAAAAGTTTAAACAATAGATACTACTGGTGTTGTGAAAGTAGGAAACTGCTTAATTGCAAAGGCCGAGCAATAACCATATTTTCAAATGAACAACATATTCTTAAAAAAACTGTAGACCACAACCATTCACCCAATGCAAGTGCAGCGAACGTTTCGAAGATCATAGGTGAAGTAAAAAACAAAGCTAAAACCACAAAAGATGCCCCATGTCAGATTATACAATCGTGTACAACCACTGCTAACCCGGAAATTGTTCCATGTTTGCCATCAAAAAATGCACTTCGTCAAAAGATTAAAAGAATTCGGCAAGCTCATCATCTTCCAGAACCAAAGACTATTATTGATATAGAAGTTCCTCTGGTGCTGCAAAATACATTAAATGCTGAATTGTTTTTAGTGAAGGATTCGACTCTAGAAGGAGAGAGACTTCTAATGTTTACCACTAAAGCTAGTGTAGAGAAACTAGCACATGCTTCAATGTGGATCATGGACGGAACCTTCAAAACTGTCCCCACAATTTTTTATCAACTTTACACAATTCATGCCCCTGTTTGCTCAGATACCTCTAGAGTCTAGAACATATCCGCTAGTATATATTCTAGTGACAGGAAAAAGTGAGTCACTTTATAGATGGTTATTTGAAGATTTGGTAGCCTTTGCAGACGAGAATGGATTGTGTTTAAACCCTCGAATCATAATGACAGATCAAGAGTTAAGTGTAATCAAAGCCACAAAAAGTGAATTTGAAGCGGTTTCAAAGCCACAAAAAGTGAATTTGAAGCGGTTACCAATAAAGTTTGTTTTTTTTCCACTTTGGCCAGTGCATTCGGCGCAGACTTCAGTCAAGTGGATTGGCTATACGATATGGTAACGACGAAAATTTCAGTTTAAAACTACGTCATTTGTTTACATTAGCATTCCTTCCATCTGCTGAAATACCAGGAGCTTTCGATGAACTGAAACTGCATCTGCCTGATGAAGCTCATGAAGTTGTCGATTGGTTTGAAACTAATAATGCGCATGGCAGAATAAGAAAATATCTGCGCAACGGTGAAACTGTTCGATCGCCTCCATTGTTTCCACCAAATTTGTGGTCTCTGTATGGATGCTTCCAAAGTGGATTTCCTCGTACCCAGAACAATGTCGAAGCATGGCACAGGCGATGGGAAAATTTAGTAGGCAATGCGCATGTCGGTGTTTATCGCATAATTGGTAAGTTTCAAAAAGAGCAGCAGCACTTGAGTAATGAATGGATGTGAACGCATTCTGCGAGGCGAGTCTTGTCCAAAAAGAAAAAAATATGTTAACCGTCGTGAAGAAAGCATACAAAATATAATTTAGTTAACGATCGTGAAAACCGACCAGATCTTATGAACTATCTTCGGGCTATTGCTCATAATCTTTCATTTTAAAATATTTCCATATTCTAGTTTTAAATGTTTTAATGTATTCTCAATGATTCAAATACTGTTTTGTAAAGGTGTTGAAATAAAGATATTTCTTTTTTTCTTTTTTGTTTTAAGTTTCCGCACAAAGTTAATCCTTTAATGATGTCGGACAAATCCCTGGTTTCCTTGCATATGGGACAATTACTGGTAATTTCAGACAAACGATCTTTCAGGAATCTAAATTTCGGGATTCTGATAATTCAGGATTTTAATACATTCAGGATTTTAAGTTTCGGGATTTTGACATTCAGGATTTTAAGATTCAGGATTATGAACCAAACCCATATATATATATATATATATATATATATATATATATATATATGCATATATATATATATATATATATATATGCATATATAAATATAAATATATATATATATATATATATATATATATATATATATATATATATTTTATATATATATATGTATATATATATATATATATGTATATATATATATATATGTATATATATATATATATATATATATATATATTTTATATATATATATATGTATATATATATATATATATATATATATGTATATATATATATATATATATATATATATGTATATATATATATATATATATATATATTTATATATATATGTATGTATGTATATATATCTATACACACACACACACACACATATATATATATATATATATATATATATATATATATATATATATATATATATATATATATATACGTAAAACATGGATACGAGAGCAAATTAAATTAGAGGATATTCTAACAACCTACAAGAGAAAGAAATGGACATGTGCAGGACATATAATGAAAAGGATAGATAATAGATGGACATTACGAATTACAGAATGGGTCATAGATATTGTAAAGAAGCAAGGGAAGGAAGAAAAGATGATGGATTGACGAGCTAAGAAAATTTATGGGTATAAATTGGCAGGGAAAGACTACAAACAGACTCAAGTGGAAAGACATGTCTGAGGCCTTTGGTCTGCAGTGGACTAGTACGGGCTGCTGATGGTGATTCACTCATTCACGAAATTCTACGTATTTAACGGATTTTGAGCGAAGCGAAAAATCTATTTTTGGGTGAGATAGCCATGGCGTCCTGATGGAAGGTTCCTTTTTGGTAGCTTCCTTGGGTATATCACTACTAAATATTCCCAGAGAATTTAACCACAGGTTATCACAGAATTCTAACTTCTGGAGCGAGTATCCTAAAGGTTTCCCTTTTAAGACATCGTATATCAACAGGGGACGCATGTATTAACGCGCCACATAGCTATCTACACCCCAAACAGAGTTAACACTTCGGTGTGTAGGGGCGGAGAATAGCTGGGGAGCCGTTCCACAGCTAATCTCGTTCGTGGCTACTTTTGGTACTCGAGACGTAAACAAACGGGCGCCATTGCTAAATGACGTCACGTCCGTCCTCATCCTGAAGCCAGTTGCTTGCCGATCGCCATGATACAGCAGAGCAGGGTGGGACCTGAAAAACTGGACGAAGTAGCAGGGAGGGTCCATCAGGACGCCATGGCTATCTCACCCAAAAATAGATTTTTCGCTTCGCTCAAAATCCGTTTTTTGGGCTCAAGCCATGGCGTCCTGATGGAAGAATACCAGAGAATCAATGTATCGTGGTAGATTTTCCCCTATTTGAGTAAGTGCCAAGGGCTTTGAACAGGGTAGCATAGTAATCTAAATAAAAGAACCGTAGGGAAGAGACCTTCCTGCCCCCCTGGCAGTGAAGTTCCCACGGGCCATGCCGAGATCAAAGTGGGTATCGAAGGGCTATTCACCCTGCTATAAGAGCCTGAAGAGCTTGGAGACAAGACTGAATGGTTGGCATTCATATAGGAACATTCTCAAGAGCAGACGAGTGGTGGTTAGGCACTGTATGTAGAGGAGAATTGTCTCGTCTCTAAGGTATGAAGAGTAAGTATTCGTATTGGAATATTACATTGCATAGGTGAATATATAATAAGGGTTGAGACCTTAGTATCTTCATTAACCATAAGAGGAAGGGGATAATAAAACTATGACAGACATGTATTTCATAGGATCAGTAGGAGCGGATTGAGACGCACAAGTAATAAAATAAGAATTTTATTTCACAATTGCAGAGAAATTAAATGAATTGCAATAATATGTAAAGCTAATTTACAACAAATTATAATGTACATAGTAATAAAGACTTGCTCTTGAATCTGAAAGGGAATTTCAAATTTATTAGTAGGCACTCGTTCTCGAGGAACGTCAGTCTTTTAAATAAAACACATCATGCTCTAGGCATGCGGCACTCGTGTGACGACTATGACATTTCACCTGGGATAAGAACAGTTATAAGAAAGCACTAAGTGTTTTCGACATCACTACGTATCACTCGAGGGTCAACATAGGCACCCGAAGAGTTAGAGTCCCAAGTAACTCGCTGTTCTATGCAGAGTTAGGTGCAGGTTTCATAACACTACCTGCGGCTACCACAAAATGTTTGACTTCGTGCACTTGTTTCGCATAATGTTTGAAGAAAACACGCGAGGACTTCCAGCCTGTGAAACTCTTAAGGCTTTCGAAGTCCATACTCTGAAAGAAATTCAGAGACGATGCAACTTTTCTAGGATCGTGACCGGCGGGTGTACTGTCAGGATCCGCTCTGCGAATGAAGTAGGTGATTTTCGCTCTTAGTTGTTTCAGTGACAGGTCGCTGCCCGATGTTTCTCCTTTGAAGAGTTGGCCTCCACCAAAGTCCGAAGTTCTGCGAAGATAGACCTTGAGGCTCTCTACTGGGCATAGAGAGGCATCTTCCTTCAGGGGGCATATTCTCCAAGGGCCCCATATTTTGGTGGGTAATTCGTTTTTGGCGAGAAACGTCGGATCCGGGAAGAGGGTAAGGTCTCCTGAGTCAGTAAACAGGATATGACCCTCTTCTCTTGATAATGCCACTATTTCGCTGACTCGGGCTCATGAAGCATGAGCAAAGAGAAATATAACTTTATGAGTCAGATCCTTGAGAGGGCATGAATCATTATCCAAGTTGGAGGCGAAATGGAGCACCTTGTCCAATGACCAGGAGATCGGTTTCGGTGGGGGTGCTGGGCGTAGACGAGTGCATGCTTTCGGCAGTTTATTGAAGATGTCGCTGGACAGATCAATTTGGAAGGCATACAACAGAGGTCTAGTCAAGGCCGATTTGCAAGTAGAAATCGTATTGGCTGCAAAGCCCTGTCCATGAAGGTGAATAAAGAAGGACATGCAAAAATCAATGGTGATTTCCGTAGGATTTTTTGCCTTGACGAATGAGACCCATTTTCTCCAAGATGATTCGTATTGCCGTCTTGTGGATTCGGTCTTGTATTCCTCGAGGAAGTCTAGACTTTTCTTCGAGATCCCAAACCTCTTCTTCGCGGCTAGGGAGAGAAAATCATGAGATGAAGGTCCTTGATTTTTGATGATGAAGCGAAGACAGTCGACTTCTGTACTTGCTGGGAGAGAACTGGGCCCGGGAGAGGGATCAGCGTGGGCTGCAGCTCCAGGACCAGGGGGTACCAGTTGCTCCGGGGCCACTTGGGAGCCACTAGGGCCGCTGTCCCTTTGAAGGTTCTCAGCTTGGAGAGGACTTTCAGCAGAAGGTTGGTGGGAGGAAACAGGTAGATCTTGGACCATCTGTTCCAGTCCAGGGACATGGCGTCCACTGCCTCTGCCTTGGGGTCCTCGTACGGGGCCACATATCGAGGAAGTTGATTGTTGTCGCTCGTTGCGAAGAGATCGATCTGAAGTTCCGGGACTTGGTGAGAGATGAAGGAGAATGATCTTGCGTCTAGAGACCATTCCGACTCTATCGGGCTTGTCCGAGATAGAGCGTCCGCCGTCACGTTGTGGAATCCTTGTAGGTGAACTGCAGATAGGTGCCACTTCTTCCTCTCTGCCAGACGGAAGATTGTTAGAAGCACCTGATTTATCTGGGGCGATCTTGAGCCTTGGCGATTGAGACATCGAACTACCACCGAGTTGTCTAGGGTTAGACGAATATGGATCGAGGGAGGCGGGGAGAGTTTCTTCAGTGTTAGAAGGACCGCCATGGCCTCCAAGATGTTGATGTGAAACGTCTTGAATAGTGGAGACCATGTGCCTTGAGCCTGTTTTTGGTGGGAGTGACCTCCCCAACCCTCCAGCGAAGCGTCCGTATGGATGTTGAGTGATGGAGGTGGGTGTTGAAGAGGGATGGACCTTTTCAGGGCCGTCGCTTCCGACCACGGCTTGAGGAGAAGTCGAAGTCTGTTTGGGAGCCGTCTCTTGAGGTCTCTTCGAGCGATGGATGCAGAACGTCTCCAGACTCCCGCGGCATCCTTTAGCTGTGCGCGAAGCACCGGGTTTGTCACTGAGGCGAACTGTAGAGAGCCTAGAACTCGTTCCTGCTGGCGTCTTGAGATCCGCTTGGATTTCAGTAGTCGCTTGACAGACCCTGCTATTTCCTTCCTTTTCTTCTGGGGGATGGAAAGGCGGTGTGACTGAAGGTTCCACTGGATTCCTAACCATTAGAACTTCTGAGCTGGAGAGAGGCGAGATTTCTTCGCGTTTATCTTGAATCCCAGGTGTTCTAGGTACTGGGTGACTTTGCTGCAGGATTTTAAACAATCCTCGGGCGATGGAGCCCAGCCTAGCCAATCGTCAATAGGCCATCACCTGGACGTCTCGGAGGCGGAGCTGTTGTACTATGGCGTCCGCCAACTTTGTGAAGATCCGAGGGGCCACGTTGAGGCCGAAGGGCATGGCCCTGAAGGCGTAGCTTTTCCTTTGGAGTCGAAATCCTAGGTAGGAGGAAGCGTGATGGTTCATTGGAACGTCCCAGTAGGCATCCGCCAGGTCTATGGAAACCGTGTAAGAACCTCGAGGCAGAAGGGTCCTTATCTGTTGAAGAGTCAGCATCTTGAACTTGTCGTTCGCTA
The DNA here is from genome assembly GCF_036898095.1 of Palaemon carinicauda. Taxonomy (NCBI): domain Eukaryota; kingdom Metazoa; phylum Arthropoda; class Malacostraca; order Decapoda; family Palaemonidae; genus Palaemon; species Palaemon carinicauda. The sequence goes on from NC_090735.1 coordinate 19,146,187, forward strand.
TGAACTTGTTGAGGGGGGATAAGTCCAGAATGACTCTGAGTTTGTCCGAGTCTTTCTTGGGGACGCAAAACAGTCTCCCTTGGAACCTGGTGGACTTTACCCTCCTTATCACCTTCTTGTTCAAGAGGTCTAGGACATATTCTTCCAGAAGGGGGGTTGATCGTTGGAAGAATTGCTGGAAGGTTGGGTGTGGTTGAGTCCAACTCCAGCCTAGACCTTTCTTGACGATGCTGTGTGCCCAGGGATCGAAGGTCCAACGATCCTGGAATTGGCGGAGTCTTCCTCCCACCGGAAGCACTTCATTGCTTCTGGTGTCCCGAGGGCTTACTGCCTCGGCCGCTAGCTCCCCTTCCTCCTCTGCCTCTGGAGGGACGGCGAGATGCGTCTCTGCTTGCACCCCTGTTTGAGCCTCTACCTTTGGGACGAAAGTTAGTTGTCTGTTGTTCAAAGGCAGGGGTGAAAACCGGTGACTGGGACAAAACCGGTTGGGTGACCAACTGAAAGGTCTGTTGTGGCTGAGCAGCCACTTGGGGAGTAGCGGGTCCCGGAAACTGCCGTCGCTGTTGACGTTGCTGGGGTTTTTGCTTGGAGGATTTCCTCTTAGGTTGAGGGCCATCGTCCTGAGAGGATTTCCTCTTTTTTGACATGCCCCACTTGTTGAGAAGGTTCCTATTCTCAGTGGCAGCCTTGTCAGTGATCTCTTTCACAAGATCGGAGGGGAAGAGGTGTTTACCCCAGATGTTGGAGGAAATCAGCCTCCGGGGTTCGTGTCTCACAGTGGCACTTGAAAACACGAATTCTCGACAGGCTCTCCGAGCCTTCATGAAGTTGTACAAGTCCTTTACCAGAGTCGCCATGTGCGATTTGGCGAGTACCATGTAGTGGTCGGGGGCTCTGGTGTCACCAGCCATGACGTCAAGTTGTACTTGGAGGGACATGGATGCTGCGAGCCTTTCCTTCGTGTCTTGTTCCCGACGAAGGAGATGGTCATTGAGTTTCGGGAGGTCCTCGTTAAACTGACGTCCAGCTACGTCAGGATCTAACTTTCCCACCACGAAGGTATGCTGGATATCCTTCCAGTGTCGAACGTCGGGGGAGTCACCATGGAGAAGGGTCTGCACTCCTCCAGTGCAGGACAGGGTTTCCCTTCTTCCACAGCCTTGTGGCACGCAGCGAAGGCCTTTTCCGTGAAGGGAAGGACTGCGTCGTCGGGTGTGACGTAAGTAGGGTGCTTCTTGCTCAGGGCCGGAAGCTTAGAGCAGGTAAAACCCCTACTTTTAAACGCGTTGGTTAGCATAGCCTGAGCCTTCGAGAGATCAAACACCATCACCTCCTTGGGTTCGGTCTCTTCTTTAGAGGCAGGTTCGGAACGAAGCCGGACGTAACAGTCCGGGTAAGCCTCAAAGCTCGGGAAGAACTCCACATCTTCCAGGGGAACCGTGCCGATCTTATCACTGACAAAGATCCTGCCGGTCGCGATAACCATATGCTCGGCATACCTCCAGGGGTTGGCATGTGAGCATGCAGGGAGGTCCTTAACCGAGATCTTATTCGGTTCTTTGGACCCTCCCATGGACCTGATGAACTCGTGTGTCACCTGAAGCTTTTGTTCCATAAGGGCTTCTATCATACGGAACATCTCCTGGGCGGATGGGATGGGATCCGGGGTAGCGGAGGTAGACGGGAGAGACACTTCCGTCGGTGTAGGAGTAGGGGCGGGGATGGAAGGCGGAGCGACCTCCTGCTCCGACTCGGTGTACTCCACCTGGTCCTCTTCATCTTCCGCGCCTTGGGCCATGAGGGTCCTCTCCGTGTCCTCCGAAATATCCGACATACGTTCATCGTTTTCGGTATCCAGGCGACACTCGTGCATGGACTGGGCCATGACGACATCGGGTTCCACCGTGATCTGGACGGTGGGGATCTGATCTTTGGGGACCACAGAATCTGGGGAAGCCTTTGGGAACAATAAGGCCCTCATATCTTCAGTGGCAAGGTACGGTCCAGTGGCGTTCTTCTGGAAGCCACGCACCCACTTGCGTAGCTTATCCCGAGAAGCGTCCCTAATCTCCGCTGAGGGAGGGTTACTAAACGCCTCGACCAGGCGATCCTGGCAGACCGTACAGTTCTGCGGGTCCCAGAACTTCAGATCCCCTTTCTTGTTGGCACAAGGGGCGTGGGTCCTACACGCCGTATGTCCATAGAAGTGCGGGCGCTTCACTGCACAGAAGCTGTGGTCACACTTCATCTGCTCCTCCTGTAAAAGAAAGAGAACATGAGTATGGGGGAGTCATAAGAATGACTCTTAAACTAAAGTTAAATATTAATTATTAATTTTAACTTGACATTAGGTGTGATGCACAGAGGATGGGCTGAGAAAAGGAGATAGATACATACTCCGTGTAACCCGTTCGGCTGGTTACCGTGACCTTCATCCATAGACAATCTGTTGTGACCGAAGGCACAGGATAGAATTCAATATGGAATGCCCGTAGGGCAGTGGGAATTCTATTGGAAATTGTCAAGGATATAAGGCTAGGACTGAGGCCACTCAGACTCTAGAATTGGGAACTAGAAGATCCCATAGGGTAACGGTTTCCGGCAACCAGTCGTGCTAAGATACACACAGCATGCTGGAAATCTGTGATATGCAAGAAGACAGCATGGTTACTAATAGAATGGTAAGATAATACCAATCCATTTACGTAATCAAGTCATCTGGTTGCGATGTAGGGCTATCAACGTCAGATGATAGCTAGTAGAAGGGGGTGCAAGTCGTCTTGACGCCTCCGGAAGGCTCCGGCTGACCCCCGGCACGCCGGAGGCCGCTCCAGCAGAGTTTCTGGCATTAAGGAAGACAATATAGAAGTCAAGAGTAATACCAGGGTGGCGGCCACCGGCACAGCGGCGGCACGCCGGCAGGGAGCGGCGACTCCGGCAGCCGGAGGTAGCCGGCTTGGTGACAGGGACAAGGATGGTTATAGCAGAACCGGAGTGCCGGCAGTGGATGCCGGCACTCCGTGGGCCGGCCGGTGGACGGACGACTGAGGCTATGAGGAAAGAGGGAAGGCCATCGGCTAGGTGCCGACGGCAGGCGGAAATCCCCCGGCACACGGGGGACTGGCGGCGCAGAGGGCAATGGGTAAGTCACCAAGGTAGGAGGTGGGTATCACCGACAGTAGAGGCGGCAAGGGACCGGCACCCGGATAGTGAAAGAGACAGAAGGGGGGATGTAGGGGTCCGGCCACGGACCCCAAGACATCCCACCTGAGTGGGTGTACCCATGATAGAGGCTAGCCCTATCACCCAGAAGCAGGGGCCGCTGAGGACCGGGAGCTAAGGGAGCCCAAGGGAGGGCAGGGAACACCCAAGAGGGGGGAGAACCCCTGTAGACAGAACGCATCCAGTGGCTAACCCCATAGGACACTATGAAGGGTATATGTACCAGAGCGGACTGCACACAGGAGCTCAGGGTAGCCCTATCACTCCACCCTAAGGAGGAGTTGTAGGACAGGGGACAGATGGGTATAGACTAACCTAAGTATAGGCTAGGCCATACAAGAGATAGGTGGGGAGGGGAGAAGAGAAGGGTCTTCAGTGGAGGAGGTTCTGTACCAGAGCGGCCACCAAGGAAGGGAGGACACTCCCTAGCCTAAGGTAAGGCAGCCTGTCTGAAAACGGTGCATGGGTATCGTTTCAGCAAGGTACAGAACTAACCCCTCCAAAACCTAACCTAGAGCAGGGGTGTTACATCCTGAACTAGGAAGGATGGAAGACGTATCGCTATTGCAGGAAAGGTCGGAGACCTAGCCCCAGCAATAGAGGAAGGACTAGCCGTTCCTCATTCTCGGACGCAACCCTAAGGGGGGATCATTCCCTTAGGGAGGACAGAGAAGCGATATAATACTCTGATATGAGCTTGATCCCCTTACGTGGTAGGGGGAGCAAGGCTACACAGAGGTGATGCCCTAAGGCAGGGGATGAAGGAAGCATATAGGGGTCCTACTTGTAGGTTAGGTTAGAAAGACACACTATCTAACCTGTCCCTTATATGGTCCCTGAAGGCGAAAACACTTGCATCACAGTCAATAGTATTGTAAAATAATGCCACTATCTTCATAAATAAGCCTAGGATCACTGATAAATATCATGCATGAACACTGATATAGGCGCTCTGGCCTAGGGGCTATAGTAGCCAACTGGTATGGGGTCAGTTGATGACCGATAATAAAGCGTCAAAACACGATATAAAAGTTCCTAGCTATGAAGACTAAATAACTAATAGTATCGATTAGTTAATGAGGCCGGAAAACGCTGTTGAGGCTATCTGAATAAGGCATGCAAAACAACAGCGACGCCATAAAATGGCCGGTCCGGTCGAGGCACAGCTCTGCCACAAAACATCAAATATCTCGAAAAGTAAAATTAACTTTACGGTCAGAGCTTATTTAAACAATACTGGAACCTTGTACTCAACTTTCCAGAAGAAGGCGAGGCCGAAGGTAGCGACATGACAAAGATGCAGGTTGATGAAAAAGCGTAAGGGAAAATCCGTCTTAGCAAGGCAAGCTACTAGAAGAAGGATGAGGACGGACATGACGTCATTTAGCAATGGCGCCCGTTTGTTTACGTCTCGAGTACCAAAAGTAGCCACGAACGAGATTAGCTGTGGAACGGCTCCCCAGCTATTCTCCGCCCCTACACACCGAAGTGTTAACTCTGTTTGGGGTGTAGATAGCTATGTGGCGCGTTAATACATGGGTCCCCTATTGATATACGATATCTTAAAAGGGAAACCTTAGGATACTCGCTCCAGAAGTTAGAATTCTGTGATAACCTGTGGTTAAATTCTCTGGGAATATTTAGTAGTGATATACCCAAGGAAGCTACCAAAAAGGAACCTTCCATCAGGACGCCATGGCTTGAGCCCAAAAAAGACATTTAGGAAAATAAACTACACCCGCATTCAAACCTGGAGTGCTGTCCCGTAGACATAATTCTAATCGCATAGCAGACGAAAATTCTGCATTTCGGCAACACTCGTCCATCCCCTCGAGTAGGGAAAACATATCGTACTCACATACACACTTATAAGTCTTTCTTACAAACAAGTACTGTATATGCTAATTTAATGGATGTTTAAACAAATTGAAATAATATCATAATGAGAATTGTTAGCAGAGATAGATACTTTATGTGGACGGTGAAGCACGAAACAGATGTTTTCCTATATTATGGTAATATCAAATGATAATAGCATGAGATCAATAGAAAGAACTATTTGGAAATTCATTAGAAATGTGTTACAAATATAAAATCAAAGTGAAACGTAAGTAAAATATCAAATTAATGTAAAAAGAAAGTAAAAAAGATAAGAAAAGTAGTTTGTAAATGGGATCTGGTGGAAAAGATTATATTAGAGCACTAAACCTCATATTATTATTATTATTATTATTATTATTATTATTATTATTATTATTATTATTATTATTATTATTATTATTACTTGCTAAGCAACAAACATAGTTGGAAAAGCATGATGCTATAAGCCAAAGGGCTCCAACAGTGAAAAATAGCCCATTGAGGAAAGGAAATAAATAAATAAATGAACTATATGAGAAGTAATGCACAATTAAAATAAAATATCATAAGAACAGTAACAAGAAGCTATTATTTTGTTTATGGTATTACAGCCCATTTTTCCACCATTGTAGAGAGTTTGATGAAAGAAAAAAAAAGACAGTTTAGGTAGTACCATACAGGTGAGAATATTAGGAATCCTAGTTCCATAGCCTCTGTACCATGGTCTTCCACTGTCTTGGATTAGAGTTCTCTTGCTTGAGGGTACACTCGGGCACACCATTCTAACTTTTTCTCTTCCTATAGTTTTGTTAAAGTTTTTACAGTTTATATAGGAAATATTTATTTTAATGTTGTTACTGTTCTTAGGATAGTCTATTTTTCCTTGTTTCCGTTCCTCACTGGGCTATTTTCCCTGTTGGAGACCCTGGGCTTATAGCATCCTACTTTTCCAACTAGGGTTGTAGCTTAGCAAATAATAATAATAATAATAATAATAATAATAATAATAATAATAATAATAATAATAATAATAATAATAATAATCTCTACACTACAAGTAGACGGTCGTCTTCTGTATTGCAATATTCGTGGTCTTCATGCAAATATCCAAGACGTTATAGTTGCGTCCAGACAGTATGATATTCTTTTGTGCTCAGAAACTTTGGTTTCTAATGTGAGGCACTCATCTGAGCTCCTTATAACTGGTTTTAAGAAGCCAATAATGTTGAAACGATGCCATACCTAGGGCCAAGGGAATAACGGTGTTTATTAGGACTGAGTACCCTGCTTCTCATAAGTCCTGCTGTCAATGTGGATGTCATGAGATTCAGGTAATAAAAGTTTGTGGCAGGCATAACAACTTTTATTTATGTTTGATCTACCGGAATCCAGACATGGATGATTCTATCTTTGATTGTCTTCTTACCATTATGGCTAAGATACAAGAAGATGATAGAAAGGCTTCTTTTGTCTTTGTTGGTGATTTTAATGCTCACCATAGGGAGTGGTTAAGTTCTATCTCTCCTACCGATCGCCATGGCTTAAGAGCTTTAGACTTTGCCTCTGAATCAGGCTGTGAGCAAATCATAAATGAAGCTACTCACAGGTCTGGTAATTGCTTGAACCTCGTATACACGGACTCCCCTGGCGTTATAACTAGTAAGGTTGGTTCTCCAGTTGGGACATCTGATCATGCCTTAATTTCATTAGTAATGGAGACTGAGCAGCCTGTCCCTGATATATCATACTATTGTAAAATTTATATGAAATCCCAAGCAGACTGGAATGGGATTTTGCATGATCTTTTGTGCTTGAATTGGTCACAATTATATAGTCGTGTAGATCCTGTTGTCCCTTTGAATGAGAATCTAGTCAACATAATTGATAAGTGTATCCCTCCTCGTGTGTTAAGTAGACGCGCTTATTTGGAGAAGCAGGAGGCCTATCATCTTTGGAAGGGTAATAGATCAGATTTGACCTGGAACAACTATACTCAGCTTCGAGCTTTTGCTCAGAGAGTTTATGCCTCAACTGAAAAGGAGTACAATTTAACCATAAAAGAAACCCTTTCTGGTACAACTCAGGAACATAAATGGTGGTCTACCTTTAAATCTGCACTCTTTGGTGTAGATGCAACAGTTCCTCCTCAGTCACTCATTGTCCAAAGGAAAAGGCAACCCTTTTGGCTGATGTTTTTGACAGTAAACAGAGTAATGAAAAACTTGAACTTCCTCATTCCTGATTTCCTGAGGCTAAACTAACTAGTTTAGCTTTTCGATCTCGTGAGATTAAAGCTCTGTTGATGGACCTTGATGCTTATGGAGGTGTAGACCCAAATGGTCTTTTTCCTTTGTTTTTTATAAAGACAGCAGATTTCTTAGCTCCAAAAATATCTGTTATTTTGCGCTAGTTAGCAAGAATAGGAGCTTTTAGCACTTGTTGGAGAATTGGTAATGTTACTCCTCTATGTAAATGTGTTTGTGGTAGCTCAAGTCCCACTGATTACTGCCCAATTTCCATAACTCCCATATTATCTAAAGTTTTTGAACGTCTTCTGGCAAAACGTCTTAATAGGTTTGCTGAAGGTAATCATCTACTCTCTAGTTTGCAATTTGGTTTTCGTAAAGGCCTTGGTGCATGTGATGCCCTTCTTACAATCTCCAATGCTGTACAGAAATCCCTTGATTGTGGTCACGAAGTTCATATGATTGGCCTTAATTTTAGTGCTGCCTTTGACCGTGTTAATCATGAGGCCCTTGTTTTCAAACTGAAACAGTTGGGAGTGGGTGGGTCGTTTCTTAGCATTATTATTGATTTTTTAAGTTATAGATCTCAAAGAGTTGTTGTTGATGGGCACCATAGTGAGTATAGGAATGTGATATCCGGTGTTCCACAGGGTAATGTTTTTGGCCCATTACCATACTATATACACATGACATGTGGTTTGGCCTAGAAAACAAGCTTGTTGCATATGCACATGATGCTACTCTCTTTGCATCAGTTCCATCCCCTGAATGTAAATCTGGGGTTGGTGAATCCCTTACTAGAGATTTAGCTAAAATTAGTGCGTGGTGCAAATTATGGGGTATGAAGTTGAATCCTAACAAAACTCAAAGTATGATTGTAAGCAGGTCAAGGACGGTGGCTCCTCAACATCCAGATCTCAGTATTGATCATTTTTCTTTAAATTTGTATGACTCTTAAAATTTTAGGTGTGATTCTCGAGAGCAAATTTACTTTTGAGAAACACATTAGGTCTGTGTCGTCTTCAATTGCACAAAAAATTGGCTTATTGAGAAAATCTTTTAAAGATTTCGGTGATCAATCTATTCTGAAGAAGTGTTTTAATTCTTTCATTCTACCTTGTTTTGAGTATTGTTCTC
>NC_090735.1:19167151-19182151 GCF_036898095.1 Palaemon carinicauda
AAAAGTTCCTAATGCTAGAAATACGGAACATAAAAATAGAGGTCAAAGAGGCTCTAATGCTACAAGTAATGGACCTCAAAATCGAGGTCAAAAAGCCCCTAATGCAAGAAATAAGGAACCTAAAAATAGAGGTCAAAGAGCCTCTAATGCTACAAGTAATGGACCTCAAAATCGAGGTCAAAAAGCCCCTAATGCTAGAAATAAGGAACCTAAAAATAGAGGTCAAAGAGCCTCTAATGCTACATGTAATGGACCTCAAAATCGAGGTCAAAAAGCCCCTAATGCTAGAAATAAGGAACCTAAAAATAGAGGTCAAAGAGCCTCTAATGCTACATGTAATGGACCTCAAAATCGAAGTCAAAAAGCCCCTAATGCTAGAAATACGGAACATAAAAATAGAGGTCAAAGAGGCTCTAATGCTACAAGTAATGGACCTCAAAATCAAGGTCAAAAAGCCTCTAATGCAAGAAATAAGGAACCTAAAAAAAGAGGTCAAAGAGCCTCTAATGCTACAAGTAATGGACCTCAAAATCGAGGTCAAAAAGCCCCTAATGCTAGAAATAAGGAACCTAAAAATAGAGGTCAAAGAGGCTCTAATGCTACATGTAATGGACCTCAAAATCGAGGTCAAAAAGCCCCTAATGCTAGAAATAAGGAACCTAAAAATAGAGGTCAAAGAGCCTCTAATGCTACATGTAATGGACCTCAAAATCGAAGTCAAAAAGCCCCTAATGCTAGAAATACGGAACATAAAAATAGAGGTCAAAGAGGCTCTAATGCTACAAGTAATGGACCTCAAAATCGAGGTCAAAAAGCCTCTAATGCAAGAAATAAGGAACCTAAAAAAAGAGGTCAAAGAGCCTCTAATGCTACAAGTAATGGACCTCAAAATCGAGGTCAAAAAGCCCCTAATGCTAGAAATAAGGAACCTAAAAATAGAGGTCAAAGAGCCTCTAATGCTACAAGTAATGGACCTCAAAATCAAGGTCAAAAAGCCTCTAATGCAAGAAATAAGGAACCTAAAAAAAGAGGTCAAAGAGCCTCTAATGCTACAAGTAATGGACCTCAAAATCGAGGTCAAAAAGCCCCTAATGCTAGAAATAAGGAACCTAAAAATAGAGGTCAAAGAGGCTCTAATGCTACATGTAATGGACCTCAAAATCGAGGTCAAAAAGCCCCTAATGCTAGAAATAAGGAACCTAAAAATAGAGGTCAAAGAGCCTCTAATGCTACATGTAATGGACCTCAAAATCGAAGTCAAAAAGCCCCTAATGCTAGAAATACGGAACATAAAAATAGAGGTCAAAGAGGCTCTAATGCTACAAGTAATGGACCTCAAAATCAAGGTCAAAAAGCCTCTAATGCAAGAAATAAGGAACCTAAAAAAAGAGGTCAAAGAGCCTCTAATGCTACAAGTAATGGACCTCAAAATCGAGGTCAAAAAGCCCCTAATGCTAGAAATAAGGAACCTAAAAATAGAGGTCAAAGAGGCTCTAATGCTACATGTAATGGACCTCAAAATCGAGGTCAAAAAGCCCCTAATGCTAGAAATAAGGAACCTAAAAATAGAGGTCAAAGAGCCTCTAATGCTACATGTAATGGACCTCAAAATCGAAGTCAAAAAGCCCCTAATGCTAGAAATACGGAACATAAAAATAGAGGTCAAAGAGGCTCTAATGCTACAAGTAATGGACCTCAAAATCAAGGTCAAAAAGCCTCTAATGCAAGAAATAAGGAACCTAAAAAAAGAGGTCAAAGAGCCTCTAATGCTACAAGTAATGGACCTCAAAATCGAGGTCAAAAAGCCCCTAATGCTAGAAATAAGGAACCTAAAAATAAAGGTCAAAGAGCCTCTAATGCTACAAGTAATGGACCTCAAAATCGAGGTCAAAAAGCCCCTAATGCTAGAAATAAGGAACTTAAAAATAGAGGTCAAAGAGGCTCTAATGCTACATGTAATGGACCTCAAAATCGAGGTAAAAAAGCCCCTAATGCTAGAAATAAGGAACCTAAAAAAAGAGGTCAAAGAGCCTCTAATGCTACAAGTAATGGACCTCAAAATCGAGGTCAAAAAGCCCCTAATGCTAGAAATAAGGAACCTAAAAATAGAGGTCAAAGAGCCTCTAATGCTACAAGTAATGGACCTCAAAATCGAGGTCAAAAAGCCCCTAATGCTAGAAATAAGGAACCTAAAAATAGAGGTCAAAGAGGCTCTAATGCTACATGTAATGGACCTCAAAATCGAGGTAAAAAAGCCCCTAATGCTAGAAATAAGGAACCTAAAAATAGAGGTCAAAGAGCCTCTAATGCTACAAGTAATGGACCTCAAAATCGAGGTCAAAAAGCCCCTAATGCAAGAAATAAGGAACCTAAAAATAGAGGTCATAGAGCCTCTAATGCTACATGTAATGGACCTCAAAATCGAGGTTAAAAAGCCCCTAATGCTAGAAATAAGGAACCTAAAAATAGAGGTCAAAGAGCCTCTAATGCTACATGTAATGGACCTCAAAATCGAGGTCAAAAAGTCCCTAATGCTAGAAATAAGGAACCTAAAAATAGAGGTCAAAGAGCCTCTAATGCTACATGTAATGGATCTCAAAATCGAGGTCAAAAAGTCCCTAATGCTAGAAATAAGGAACCTAAAAATAGAGGTCAAAGAGCCTCTAATGCTACATGTAATGGACCTCAAAATCGAGGTCAAAAAGCCCCTAATGCTAGAAATAAGGAACCTAAAAATAGAGGTCAAAGAGGCTCTAATGCTACATGTAATGGACCTCAAAATCGAGGTCAAAAAGCCCCTAATGCTAGAAGTACGGAACCTAAAAATAGAGGTCAAAGAGCCTCTAATGCTACAAGTAATGGACCTCAAAATCGAGGTCAAAAAGCCCCTAATGCTAGAAATAAGGAACCTAAAAATAGAGGTCAAAGAGCCTCTAATGCTACAAGTAATGGACCTCAAAATCGAGGTCAAAAAGCCCCTAATGCAAGAAATAAAGAACCTAAAAATAGAGGTCAAAGAGCCTCTAATGCTACAAGTAATGGACCTCAAAATCGAGGTCAAAAAGCCCCTAATGCTAGAAATAAGGAACCTAAAAATAGAGGTCAAAGAGGCTCTAATGCTACAAGTAATGGACCTCAAAATCGAGATAAAAAAGGCCCTAATGCAAGAAATAAGGAACCTAAAAATAGAGGTCAAAGAGGCTCTAATGCTGCAAGTAATGGACCTCAAAATCGAGGTCAAAAAGCCCCTAATGCAAGAAATAAGGAACCTAAAAATAGAGGTGAAAAAGCTCCTAATGCTATAAATAAGGCACCAAGAAAAGAGAGGTCAAACAGCCTCTAATGCTATAAGTAATGCACCTCAAAATCGAGGTAAAAAAGCCCCTAATGCTAGAAATAAGGAACCTAAAAATAAAGGTCAAAGAGGCTCTAATGCTGCAAGTAATGGACCTCAAATCCGAGGTCAAAAAGCCCCTAATGCTAGAAATAAGGAACCTAAAAATAGAGGTCAAAGAGCCTCTAATGCTACATGTAATGGACCTCAAAATCGAGGTAAAAAAGACCCTAATGCTAGAAGTACGGAACCTAAAAATAGAGGTCAAAGAGGCTCTAATGCTACAAGTAATGGACCTCAAAATCGAGGTCAAAAAGCCCCTAATGCTAGAAATAAGGAACCTAAAAATAGAGGTCAAAGAGCCTCTAATGCTACAAGTAATGGACCTCAAAATCGAGGTCAAAAAGCCCCTAATGCAAGAAATAAAGAACCTAAAAATAGAGGTCAAAGAGCCTCTAATGCTACAAGTAATGGACCTCAAAATCGAGGTCAAAAAGCCCCTAATGCTAGAAATAAGGAACCTAAAAATAGAGGTCAAAGAGGCTCTAATGCTACAAGTAATGGACCTCAAAATCGAGATCAAAAAGGCCCTAATGCTAGAAATAAGGAACCTAAAAATAGAGGTCAAAGAGGCTCTAATGCTGCAAGTAATGGACCTCAAAATCGAGGTAAAAAAGCCCCTAATGCAAGAAATAAGGAACCTAAAAATAGAGGTAAAAAAGCTCCTAATGCTATAAATAAGGCACCAAGAAAAGAGAGGTCAAACAGCCTCTAATGCTATAAGTAATGCACCTCAAAATCGAGGTAAAAAAGCCCCTAATGTTAGAAATAAGGAACCTAAAAATAGAGGTCAAAGAGGCTCTAATGCTACAAGTAATGGACCTCAAAATCGAGGTAAAAAAGCCCCTAATGCTAGAAATACGGAACCTAAAATTAGAGGTCAAAGAGGCTCTAATGCTACAAGTAATGGACCTCAAAATCGAGGTCAAAAAGCCCCTAATGCTAGAAATACGGAACCTAAAAATAGAGGTCAAAGAGGCTCTAATGCTACATGTAATGGACCTCAAAATCGAGGTCAAAAAGCCCCTAATGCAAGAAATAAGGAACCTAAAAATAGAGGTCAAAGAGGCTCTAACCCTACAAGTAATGGACCTCAAAATCGATGTCAAAAAGCCCCTAATGCTAGAAATAAGGAACCTAAAAATAGAGGTCAAAGAGCCTCTAATGCTACATGTAATGGACCTCAAAATCGAGGTCAAAAAGCCCCTAATGCAAGAAATAAGGAACCTAAAAATAGAGGTCAAAGAGGCTCTAACCCTACAAGTAATGGACCTCAAAATCGATGTCAAAAAGCCCCTAATGCTAGAAATAAGGAACATAAAAATAGAGGTCAAAGAGCCTCTAATGCTACATGTAATGGACCTCAAAATCGAGGTAAAAAAGCCCCTAATGCTAGAAATAAGGAACCTAAAAATAGAGGTCAAAGAGGCTCTAATGCTACAAGTAATGGACCTCAAAATCGAGGTCAAAAAGCCCCTAATGCTAGAAATAAGGAACCTAAAAATAGAGGTCAAAGAGCCTTTAATGCTACATGTAATGGACCTCAAAATCGAGGTCAAAAAGCCCCTAATGCTAGAGATACAGAACCTAAAAATAGAGGTCAAAGAGGCTCTAATGCTACAAGTAATGGACCTCAAAATCGAGGTAAAAAAGCCCCTAATGCTAGAAATACGGAACCTAAAATTAGAGGTCAAAGAGGCTCTAATGCTACAAGTAATGGACCTCAAAATCGAGGTCAAAAAGCCCCTAATGCTAGAAATACGGAACCTAAAAATAGAGGTCAAAGAGGCTCTAATGCTACATGTAATGGACCTCAAAATCGAGGTCAAAAAGCCCCTAATGCAAGAAATAAGGAACCTAAAAATAGAGGTCAAAGAGGCTCTAACCCTACAAGTAATGGACCTCAAAATCGATGTCAAAAAGCCCCTAATGCTAGAAATAAGGAACCTAAAAATAGAGGTCAAAGAGCCTCTAATGCTACATGTAATGGACCTCAAAATCGAGGTCAAAAAGCCCCTAATGCAAGAAATAAGGAACCTAAAAATAGAGGTCAAAGAGGCTCTAACCCTACAAGTAATGGACCTCAAAATCGATGTCAAAAAGCCCCTAATGCTAGAAATAAGGAACATAAAAATAGAGGTCAAAGAGCCTCTAATGCTACATGTAATGGACCTCAAAATCGAGGTAAAAAAGCCCCTAATGCTAGAAATAAGGAACCTAAAAATAGAGGTCAAAGAGGCTCTAATGCTACAAGTAATGGACCTCAAAATCGAGGTCAAAAAGCCCCTAATGCTAGAAATAAGGAACCTAAAAATAGAGGTCAAAGAGCCTTTAATGCTACATGTAATGGACCTCAAAATCGAGGTCAAAAAGCCCCTAATGCTAGAGATACAGAACCTAAAAATAGAGGTCAAAGAGGCTCTAATGCTACAAGTAATGGACCTCAAAATCGAGGTCGAAGAGCCCCTAATGCTAGAAATAAGGAACCTAAAAATAGAGGTCAAAGAGGCTCTAATGCTACAAGTAATGGACCTCAAAATCGAGGTAAAAAAGCCCCTAATGTTAGAAATAAGGCTCCTAAAAATAGAGGTAAAAAAACTCCTAATGCTATAAATAAGGCACCAAGAAAAGAGAGGTCAAACAGCCTCTAATGCTATAAGTAATGCACCTCAAAATCGAGGTAAAAAAGCCCCTAATGCTAGAAATAAGGAACCTAAAAATAAAGGTCAAAGAGGCTCTAATGCTGCAAGTAATGGCCCTCAAATCCGAGGTCAAAAAGCCCCTAATGCTAGAAATAAGGAACCTAAAAATAGAGGTCAAAGAGGCTCTAATGCTACAAGTAATGGACCTCAAAATCGAGGCCAAAAGCCCCTAATGCTAGAAATAAGGAACCTAAAAATAGAGGTCAAAGAGGCTCTAATGCTACAAGTAATGAACCTCAAAATCGAGGTCAAAAAGCCCCTAATGCTATATATAAGGCTCCTAAAAATAGAGGTAAAAAAGCACCTAATGCTATAAATAAGGCACCAAGAAAAGAGAGGTCAAAGAGCCTCTAATGCTATAAGTAATGCACCTCAAAATCGAGGCCAATAAGCCCATAATACTATATATAAGGCTCCTACAAATAGAGGTCAAAGAGCCTCTAATGCTTGAAGTAATGCACCTCAAAATAGAGGTTAAAAAGACCCTAATGCTAAAAATAAGGCACCTAAAAATAAGAGGTCAAAGAGCCTTTAATGCTAGAAATAATGCTCCTCAAAATCGAGGTCAAAAAGCCCCTAATGCTATATAAAAGGCTCCCAAAAATAGAGGTAAAAAGCCCCCTAATGCTATAAATAAGGCACTTAAAAATAGAGGTCAAAGAGCTTCTAATGGTAGAAATAATGCACCTCAAAATCGAGGTAAAAAATCTCCTAAGGTCAGAGATAAGACACCTCAAAATGGAGGTCAAACCGCCCCTAATGTTAGAGATAAGGCACCTCAAAATAGAGGTAAAAAAAAAACCCTAATGCTAGAGATAAGGCACCTCAAAATAGAGGTAAAAAAGACTAATGCTAGAGATAAGGTACCTTGAAATACAGGTAAAAAAAACCTCTAATGCTAGAGATAAGGCAGCTAAAAATGGAGGTCAAAAAGTTCCTAGTGCTAGAAATAAGACACCTCAAAATCGAGGTCAAAATGCCCCTAATGCTAGAAATAAGGCACCTCAAAATAATGTCAAAAAGCCCCTAATGCTAGAGGCTAGAGATTAGGCACCTCAAAATCAGAGGTCAAGAGCTCCTAATGCTAGAGGTAAGGCACCTAAGAATAGAGGCAATCTTCTTCTTTGTCTGCATTTTTTCCCACTTTTATATGGGGTCAATGTTTCTGGCCAGTTTTTTCCATCTACATCTGTCCCACACTTCATCACCGGTTAATCCTTTTGATCGAAGGTCATAAAGCCCCTAAATCTATAGTTAAGGCACCGAAAAACAGAGGTAAAAAAGATCCTAATGCTAGAGATAAGGTACCTCAAAATATAAGTAAAAAAATCACCTAATGCTAGAGATAAGGCACCTGGCACCTCAAAATCAAAGGTCAAAAAGCCTCTAATACTAGAGATAAGGCACCTTAAAATAAAGGTCATAAAGCCCTAACGCTAGAGATAAGGCACCTCAAAACAGAGGTCGAAAAGCCCATACCGCTAGTGATAAAGCGCCTAAAATTAGAGGTAAAAAAGCTCCTAATGTTAGAGATATGGCATCTATAAATAAAGGTAAAAAGTCCCTAAATCTAAAGTTAAGGCACCTAAAAATAAAGGAAAAAATCCCCTAATGCTAGGGATAAGGCATCACAAAATCAAAGGTCTAAAAGCTCCTAATGGTATAGATTACGGTCCTAAAAATAGAGGTAAAAAAGCTCCTAATGCTAGAGATAAGGCACCTCAAAACAGAGGTCAAAAAGGCCCTAATGCTAGAGATAAGGCCCCTCAAAATAAGAGGTAAAAAGCCCCTGAAGCTAGAGATAAGGCACCTCAAAATAGGAGGTTAAAAAGCCCCTAATGCCAGAGATAAGACACCTCGAAATAGAGGTCAAAAAGCCCCTAAAGCTAAAGTTAAGGTACCTAAACTCCTTAGTGGTAGAGGTAAGGCATCTATGAAATAGAGGTAAAAAAAAGCCCGTAATGCTAGAGATAAGGCACATCAAAATAGAGGTAAAAAAGTCTCTAATGCCAGGGATAAGGCACCTAAAAATAGAGGTCATAAAGTCCGTAAAGCTAAAGTTAAGGCACCTAAAAATAGAGGTAAAAAACCCTCTAATAAGGCACCTAGAATATAGAGGTCATAAAGCTATATATATATATAATATATATATATATATATATATATACATATATATATAATATATATATATATAATATATATATATATATATATATATATATATATATATATATATATATATATATATTACTAACACTCTTGATTTTAATTAAAGTAAATATCAACCACAATGGCATTTAATATCGAATTCTATCTTTGGGAAAGAATATCCACTAGAAATTCATTAATGATAACAGCTTCTGGCTGGGCAGAAATTCGAACCTATGCCTCTTAGCCGAAACCATGCTTGCAGAGACTGTAACCAACCATGCTATCAAGACAAATACAAGTTTATTACAAGTCTACCGTACATATTCCTGTCGAATTCAGGAATCTGTTCTTAGATTTGAAATAAACTCATCTCCACTATGATAGCTGATTAGTGTTTGCAACACGTTGTTATTGATATATATTCATGATAAATAACCACGTGTTGCAAAGTCACTAAGCAACTATCGTAGTGGAGAAGGGTTGGAATCATTGATATCAAATGTTATCAATAGGGGTATTATCATCATCATCATCACTTCATAAATTTTAATAAGCAAACCTCGTGAAGCCATACATTAAGATCACCCAATTGCCACCTCTCCAAGATCATCTTTCACCCCCACCTCGTTATATCCTTCTACCCCCATCCCCACATGTTTGAGGTTTAAAGGTCTCACAGTTATGATAAGATCCTTCTGGTGGAAGTTTTTTTAGTAAATGAAAATCAAAATACTAAGATGACAATATTTCATACAGTTTGCTTTCCAGGTGTTTACAATTATTTCAAAACTATAAATAACGAAGTAAATATGCGAAAAACAGATTGAACAGATATCTAGAGAAATGGATTTCTTGAAGAGCTTACCGGGAGAACACTTTTAAGGTGTTGGACATTAGGTCATGAAACGACAAATAAAATCGTAAAGATACGAAGAGTCACTGCTAAGGAAATATTTCCTTTTGCCTTGGGGAGGGTGAAGCCAGCTAGACTCGGACCTTTGAGCATTGAGCAATCGTCACCAGGGAAGGGGGTTCGCTTGGAATTGGGCGACTTGCCCCGATAATGTGATCGATTGATTGATTGATTGATTAGGAGTTTTCTGTCCTCTTGACATCTAAGGCTATTGACACTGAACCAAATAATTTGAGTAAACAATGTGTTGATAGTTTAATCTTTTATACCCTACATCCTATATACCACAACATCACTATAATAATGCACCAATGAACTTTCATTGCATGTCATCTCACTTTTTATTCTAATCAATCACTTCTGAAACAATATAGGTTATATTAACTGATGAGGCATTTTGAATCTCCAACCTTAAACTAATATAATTGATATAGCAAAAAATACTATTTTCTCTAAGAGGGCCGGAGCCACGTACTCCGTGCCAAAAACTGACCCCAACCACACCAAGCTACGTGGCTCACGATCGAAATCAAAGGAAAACACTGAAAACAACAACTAAACCTTTAAACCTTATTACCTTCGAAATTTTGAACAAAGGCCACTTATTAATGATTGGTGACCCAATAGGTGCTATTTAAAACGATACATTATTAGCCCCTACATATAATACGTGGGCTACAGTGTGTATGTATGTGGAGAGAGAGAGAGAGAGAGAGAGAGAGAGAGAGAGAGAGAGAGAGAGAGCGCAATTGCTTAAGATAATGCAAACGAAGGATATTTCCGTGTTATGAATATTAATATGAATAGTCAGTTCCAATGTTATTCAAGAAAATTTTATATAGAAATAGGATAGGAAAATTCAAATAAAAAGTTATGATAAAATATTTTGATGAATTAGTCTCGAAATAATATTAGACTACTTTTCTGAAAAGGATAAAAAAGTTCTCTCTCTCTTAATCGCATTTCTTTGAGTGATATCGGTAATTTCCCTCCTCCTCACATTCGAACCATCCTAACGATGTCTCGGTTGTTTAATGTCGGCCACCTTTCTGGGCAAGAGGGGCATGATCTCTCCAAGTCAGGTCTGGCCAGGCGACACCGGTTTTGTTGGTGGGTGTACATGCATACAATAAAAGATGAATTTGGAAATATCAACAAAATAGAAGCCAATAGAAATAATGAAACCTATGAGCCGGTACCAAACGTAACAGTAGAAGTAAAGAAAGCACTAAAAGGTATATATACATATAAAAAAGAAAAGCAGGAAGAGAAGATGGCATAATAATTGATTTAATAAGAATTGGATGGGATTTCGCAGTAGTAAAACTCGATATACTTATAATCAAATGTCTGCAAGAATGCGCTATACCTACAGCATGGAAGAACTTTATCATTATACTAATCCACGAAAAAAAAAAAAGGAGACAAAAGACATGAAAAATTACCGCCTAGGTTTACTCTCCGTAATACATGAGATATTTACAAAGATCATATTACACCAAATAGAAAGACAACCAAACTTTTATCAACCATGAGAGCAGGTAGGATTTAGAAGTGGGTATTCAACAACTGACCATATCCATGGAATTAATTAACTGCTAATGGAAAAATTAAAGTGAGTATGACAAACCACTTTGTATGACATTTATAGACTATGATATATCTTTATTATTATTATTATTATTATTCTTATTATTATTATTATTATTATTATTATTATTATTATTATTATTAGCTGAGTTACAACCCTTGTTGGAAAAGCAGGATGCTATCAGCCCCAAGAACTACAACAGAGAAAAATATCCCAGTAAGGCAAGGAAATAAGGAAATAGATAAACTATATGAGAAGTTATTGAAAAATTAAAATGAAATATTTAAGGACAATAACAACATGAAAACAGATCTTTTATATATAAACTATAAAGGCTTATGTCAACCTGTTCAACATAAAAGCTTTAGCTGCATGTTTAAACTTTTGAAGTTCTACCGATTCAACTACCCGATTAGGAAGATCATTCCATAATTTGGTCATAGCTGGAATAAAACTTCTAGAATACTACGTAGTATTGAGCCTCATGGTGGAGAAGGCCTGGCTATTAGAATTAACTGCCTGCCTAGTATTACGAACAGGATGGAATTGTCCGGGAAGATCTGAATGTAAAGGATGGTCAGAATTATGAAAAATCTTAAGCAACATGCATAACGAACTAATTGAACGACGGTGCCAGATTTTAAAATATAGATCAGGAATAAGACATTTATTAGATCCTATCCAACAAATTAAAATGAGAATCGGCTCCTGAAGACCAGACAAGAAAATAACACTTGACACATGGTAGAATGAAAGAATTATAACACTTCTTCAAAATAGATTGATCACCAAAAATCTTAAAAGACTTTCTCATTAAGCCAATTTTCTTGTGCAGTTGAAGAAGACACAAACATAATGTGTTTCTACAAAAGTAAATTTGCTGTCGAGAATCACACCTAAAATTTTAAAAGTCATACAGAGTTAAAGAAACATTATCAATGCTGAGATCCAGACGCTGACCTACGTATAATCATACTGTGAGTTTTGTTAGGATTCAACTTCATGGCTCATCATTTAGCCGTAATAAAATTCTTATAAAGACAAAGCATAGATGAATCGCATGTTAGAACATTTGAAGATATCTATACTGAAGTACAGCAATCCTAAAACTACATAAGGATAGTGTGAAAATTCCAATTGAGAAAGGAGTTATAGACAAGGAGACCCCAACTATCCTAAATTATTCACAGCATGCCTATAAGCTTTTAAGAATCTACATTGGGAAAATATATGGATTAATATTAATGTGAAATACCTTAACTTAAATTCTTTAGATGTATAGCGCTGTTTTGTGAATCATAGGAGGAATTGCAAAAGATGATAGAAGATTTAGATAGAAAAAACAGAAACGTATGACTGAATATAATTATGAGTAAAACTACGATAATGTTCAATGAAAATAGAGAGGCAACAAATAAGGAATATGGACGAACTTCAAGAGATTGTACTTAGGAAGGACATTAAGTGTTTCCCCAGGACTGGAGATCGAAATTAAAAGGATAAGCATGAGATGGATATTGTAATTGTAAGAAAGGCTTTCCCCTAGTAAAACTTAGGCGTTGAATGGCCTCAATGGGCCTAGTGCTGGGCTATATAGCACAAATTAATCAATCTAATCCAACTTTTATACATATACATTCATATACATATATATATACATATATATATATATATATATATATATATATATATATATATATATATACATATATATATATATGTATACACACATCTATACACACACACACACATATATATATATATATATATATATATATATATATATATATATATGTGTGTGTGTGTGTGTGTATACACACATATATATATGTGTGTATTTATAATAATAATAATAATAATAATAATAATAATAATAATAATATAATTGCTTAAGCTTCAGATTTTGTGCCAAGTAGTATGTGTCGCCAATCCTTTAATATGTAACCCTTATTAAACCGATATAGACATACTTCTAGTTACGGTCGGCTATTACTTAATGTAGATTATGTAAAATCTACTTTAAAGTCTTATTCCCCTAATATATGATCTAGCAAAGAAAATAGCAAAAACAGTAACAGCTAAAGAATAAAATAGACAGCTGACATTAACACTAACTGTATTTAAAATAAAAATATATGAATTACAATATTTTACAAGATTCACGTAATACTCACAGTTCACTAATATAATAATAATTTAAAAAAAAAGATCGTATGTTAATATAATCCTTAGCATTATAAGTCTCTATGAAGAGAGACTGATGACGTCGAAAATCAGCTCCGAATTTTGAAGGAATTTCGTTTCAGTAACTTCAGATATAAAAGATGATAAACAGAAACACAACTTCTGATGATCTTCGATGTTCCAAGAAATCATTTGCTTGTTCTAATTGTAGCAGTGTTAAAGTAGTGTCAGAAATTTAACAGTCGCACAGCTGGTGTTTACAAAAATGTCCCTACAAGAGCAATGTTCACTTGGAGATAAAACAAATCCAGGTGTTTTTCTCTAATTCGTCGCTTGTCCATTATTATTATTATTATTATTATTATTATTATAATTATTATTATTATTATTATCATTATTATTATTATTATTTCTATTATTACTAGCTAAGCTACAACCCTATTTGGAAAAGCAGGAAGCTATAAGCCCAATGGCTCCAACGGGTAAAAAATATCCCAGTGAACAAAGGAAATAAACGATATAAGAAGTAATTAACGATAAAACAAAATATTTTCAAAATATCAACAAGAAAACAGATATTTTATACATAAACTATAAAAAAGATTTACGTCAGCCTGTTCAACATAAAACCATTTGCTGCAAGTTTGAACTTTTGAAGTTCAACTGATTCAACTACCCAATTAATTTTCTCTGTAAAATTCCTGATGGACTAGAATGTTCAGGGCTAAACTACATCACGCAATACAAACGTCTAGTGGCTGTCGACGTAGAATAAGTTACGAGAAATATTCAGAAACCTTTGAGTTACAAATCATTATAATGTTTTTATCTTTTCATCAACATTTAATACGTAAAAACAAGTTCTTTTCACAAGTCCTACAATATAAAATAGATATATATCATCTAAAAAGGCTATAACACTTCTTTACTTAAATATTTCATTTTACTGGCTATTTTTCTGGGTCTATCTTGCATGGCTACCCTGTGCCCTACCAGACCTAAATGACCTGTTTGTCTTATATACAGTTTACGATATTTAGAGTATAACAGTGTATTCCACATTAATTGTCAAAGCCACATTATCGAAGCACCTGAAAAAAAAAGTGGGAACTTATTGTAAGGTCTAGAGGCCATATATTTGAAAGTTCTTGCGCCTACAGTAGGCATAATAGCTTAGCTCCAATAATATAAACTTCTCTTCAACAGTTCTTGACTCGACACGATTTGTGGGCTGCACAGTATATAGTAATTCTAGATATTTTGGACGTCTGGTTCTGATAACTTGATGAGTTAGTGCACATATTTTAAACTCTATTCTGACTTAAGAGGCAGCCAGTGTAATCCAATTAGTATAGGACTGATCTTTACTCGGGGTGAGACACCTTTCATCATCCTTGCTTATCTGCTTATTATGTTTTGAAATTTCTGGATAGATTGTGGTAGAAGGAAATGCATTAGTCAATCCTGGCAATATCACTTCCTTACAGAAAGTTCCTCCAGGTAGTTCTTAACAAAATCAATGTTTCCAAAATGATATCTAACAGTTTTTATTACTTTATTCATTCCAGCATTGAGAGACAAGTTACAGTTAAGAGAAACTATTAGATCGCGAACTCAAAAGGTATGAGGACCGAGTTCTTATTCATATGTATTTGAATATTTCCCAAGTTCCTTAGGCTGTTTTTCTCTCCAACCACCATAAAAATAGTTTTTGTTTAATTGCCACCCATTCTCTAACACTGGTAAGAATTGTATTTAGAGTTTCAGCAGTATCTTATATTCTTTCCATGCTTCTTTTGCAATCTCTAGGCACCCGTTCTGTTGTTCTTAATTTGCTTCTATCATCAGTCACTATTAAGTTCTGTTCCTTTCTTTTTCTTACATGTTGTTAGAATATCCTCTACTTTAGTTTACTCTCGTATCCATGTTGCTCTTTTCTATCTTAGTTTTATTCCCATCATTATTTTTTCCCTATCTCTTTTGAGTTGTAACTAGCGTATGTTCTGAGGCTTTAGTAAGGCTCCAAGTTTCTGATGCATAAGTTAATACTGGTAGGACTATCTAA
>NC_090735.1:19187151-19189651 GCF_036898095.1 Palaemon carinicauda
TCTGTCCTCATACACCCGACAACACTGAGATTACCAAACAAATTTTCTTCTCTCAAGGGTTTAACTATTGCACTGTAATTATTCAGTGGCTACTTTCCTCTTGGTAAGGGTAGAAGAGACTCTTTAGCTGTGGTAAGCAGCTCTTCTACGAGAAGGACACCCCAAAAACAAACCATTGTTCTCTAGTCTTGGGTAGTGCCATAACCATGGTCTTCCACTGTCTTGGATTAGAGATCTCTTACTTGAGGGTACACTCGGCACACTATTCTATTCTATTTTTCTTCCTCTTGTTTTGTTCAAGTTTCTATAGTTTATATAGAAAATATTTATTTCAATGTTCTTACTGTTCTTAAAATATTCTATTTTTCCCTGTTTCCTTTCCTCACTGGGCTATTTTCCCTGTTGGAGCTCTTGGGCTTCTAGCATCCTGCTTTTCCAACTAAGGTTTAAGCTTAGCAATTAATAATAATAATAATAATAATAATAATAATAATAATAATAATACACAAACTCTTTCACCACGTTAAAGTATCTCTACTCAGAAAGGATATATATATACATATATATATATATATATATATATATATATATATATATATATATATATATATATACATACATATATATATATATATACATATATATAATATATATAAATTATATGCATATATATACATATACATATACATACATACATACATACATACACACACACATATATATATATATATACATATATATATATATATATATATATATATATATATATATATATATATATATATATATATATATATATGATGAAAATCAATGGTGTCATATCCTAAGTGCTAATAGTATAAAGTAAGTTTGAGAAATAACGATAAAATTGAGTTTTAACTTTAGCTGGAATAAGCTTTTATAGGACATGGAAATTTCATAAGTACAGGAAAAAGACTGAATAAATTATTCCATAAACTGAAGTTAAGGAGATTGAATAAACCTTAAAGTTTAGATATTAGCGATACCGTAGGAAAGAGTATTTGTATTTTTTATAGATACTGTATATGTTCATGTCTATATTTTGTTGTACTTTTGTTAAATGTTTGCAATAGAATAATTACACAAATAATGTAAATGAAAAAATGTAGTTATATTTATATGATAAAACAGAAGCTAAAGATAGCTACTATAGAAATATCTACAACTTCAATGTAACGCTAAGCGTACGCAGAAATGGAAATAAAATTTAATGAAACAACCAACTAGGAGGGAGGGAGAGAGAGAGAGAGAGAGAGAGAGAGAGAGAGAGAGAGAGACTCCAAACTCAAACCATTGTTCTCCAGTCTTGGGTAGTGCCGTAGCCTTTTTCGGTGAGGGGGCCAAGGGAAAGCTTCTCTTTTTATAGATGGGGGTCCAAAAAGGTGTGCCATCTTTTTAGTGTTTTGTTTGTCTACAAAAATATGAAGCAACATAAACGGAAGATACAAATGTGCAGAGCTGAGACTACCAAACGCAATGATACGTTTGTCTTTCGGTGAACTAACGTTCGTCGTTGGCAACTTGGTTCGCTACGTTAAGCTCAGCCTCTTTATGACGTCACGCAAATGGTGTAGATTTCAGGGACTTCCCCGTGAGGACCGCCTCTATGACGTATTGCATGACACACTATTATAATTGTATAGAATATCTATGGGATAACTCCAAAATGACGAATTTCAATCATATGAAGTACTCTTATAAATTATGATGGCACACCAAATCACTCTTTCATTTGCTGATTGACAGTAAAATGACTGAAATCAAACAAGTAGTTATTACAAAATCTCGCGGTATCTGCTATCTTCTGAAACTGACGTCACAACTTCAACACGTGTCGGCAGGAATTGATGCAGCCACATGAGAATTTCGTTGAATAATCCTGTATATAGAGTTATAGACGGTGAATATTTACCAAATCGGACTTCCTCTAGTGTTTAACATCTTCAACTGAAAGTCATTTGACTTTGGTCTATCATACCGATTCTAATGAACTTGACGTTACCTGTGAAGTTTTTTCAAATTCTTCACCTTTTCCTGCTGTTCAATTTTCCTCCTTAATCAACGTCACGGGATCATGAGAAACATCACTGTATTTATACAGAGACGCTTTAGCATGAGCAAGACCCCGAACGTACGCCATGCAATGAGGAAATTTCATTTGCTTCGTGAGATCCATTGCAGGTGAAGAACTTATGAAATAGTAGATTAATGACGGGATGTAATTCAGGAGAATAATTTAAACATAAATGTTATTTTCTCTTTCCCTATCTGAGTGGGGATGCCTTAACATAGCGAAAGAGTTTGGGAATCGGTAAGATCAGCGTACTAAGTTGGTTTGTTGTGAGTGGTCAGACGAAAATCTCCCACCACCACCAATCCTAACTGGCAAGCATTGGTGATGAAAATGGCTAAACCCTACACATGAATCGACATCTGAGGCCTTTGTCCTGTATTTGTTGTTTTTGTTTTTGTATTTTCT
>NC_090735.1:19192151-19222151 GCF_036898095.1 Palaemon carinicauda
GCAGAAGTCAGGTACCCTCATCAGCCCTGAACTATGGACAACGGACAACATCTCTCCGCGAGATGATACATGAAATTACAAGAGGATACCTGAGGTGAAACTTGGAATTACGAGAGAATACCTGAAGTGAAGCATTAAATTACAAGATGACACCTGAATTGGAACCTTGAATTGCGAGAGAATACCTGAAGTGAAGCATGGAATTACAAGAGACGCAGGAAGTGAAGCATGATATTTTGAGGACACCGGAAATGAAGCAGGAAATTACAAGAGGCCATCTGAAGTGACCTTCGAAAGTAATTGATGCCCTTTGCCTATAAAGAAGACAGTCAGGTTCTCCTGTTTGTACCCTCGAAACCTATCTGAAAATTGCATGATATAATTTGAGCTTAGCAACAAGCGCTTTTATATTGTCTTGATTCTCTGGTTTAAAGCATTTTGATATTTATGTGAAAACCAGAAATTTAAAGAACAAATGGTAATCAACATAAATTTTTATGTTCTTCAAGGTAATAAAAACCAACTATTTTTTTTACTTTTTGTTTTACATCCCTCTGGTATTATCTAAACATCTAGAATTTTACTTGCATACTGAAGGGAGAAATTAATGAAAAATCATGATAATTTTTTTTGAAACAAATAGCGAGTCTTAATTACCGCATTGGTGTGGAATATACAATTAAAACCTATTTGCTCCTGCAATTCAACACCACTAAAGTATGACCAAACAACCTATCTTTGTTGCCTCAATTATTCTATACATTCTTTTGATTGTTAATTAATATATGTACTTCAGACAGACAGTAAGCGTTTCCCCAGGACAGGAGACCAAAATTAAAAGAAGGATGAGAATGGAATAGAGAACATTTAGTAAACAAAATGAGATTATGAAAATTAAAATGCCACTTTTTCCAAAAAGAAAAATATTTAATCAGATGGTCCTACCAGTATTAACTTATTCATTAGAAGCTTGGAGCCTTACTAAATTATTATTATCATTATCAATTGCTAAGCTACAACCCTACTTGGAAAACCACAATGCTATAAGCCCAGGGGCTCCAACAGGGAAAATAGTTCAGTGAGGAAAGGAAAAAAAGGAAAATTAAATTTTTAATAAGAGTAACAACATTAAAATAAAATAATGTCTCCTATATAAACTATAAACACTTTAACAAAACAAGAGGAAGAGAAATAGGATAGAATAGTGTGCCCGAGTGAACCCTCAAGCAAGAGAACTCTAACCCAAGGCAGTGGAAGACCATGGTACAGAGGCTATGGCACTACCCAAGACTAGAGAACAATGGTTTGATTTTGATTTTGGAGTGTCCTCCTAGAAGAGCTGCTTATCATAGCTAAAGAGTCCCTTCTACCCTTACCAAGAGGAAAGTAGCCACTGAAAAATTACAGAGCAGTAACTCCTTGGGTGAAGAATTGTTTGGTAATCTTGAGTGTTGTCAGGTGTATGAGGACAGCAGAGAATATGTAAAGAATATGCCAGACTATTCAGTGTGTGTAGGCAAAATGTAACATACGCTAGCTACAACTCAAAGAGATATGGAAAGAATAATGATAGGAATAAAACTAAGAGACAGAAAAAGAGCAACATGGATACGAGAGCAAACTAAAGTAGACGATATTCTAACAACATGTAAGAAAAAGAAAGGGACAGAACATAATAGTGACAGATGATAAAAGCACATCAAGAACAACAGAATGGGTCTCTAGAGATTGTCAAAGAAGCAGGGGAAGAGTAGATGATACTGCTGAAACTAAATCCAATTCTTACCAGTTTTAGAGAATGGGTGACAATTTAACAAATCAAACTGATTTTATGGTAGTTGGTGAGAAAAACTGCCTAAGAAACTTGGACAATATTCAAATAGATATGAATAACTACTCGGTCCTCATATCTTGTAAGTTCGTGATCTGATAGTATCTCTTAACTGTAACGTCTCTCAATGCTGGAATGAATAATGTAATAAAAACTGCTAGACATCATCTTAGATACGTTGCTTTTATAAAGAAATGCCTGAATGAACATTCTTAGAAGAAAGTTGTGATAAACTGTGTTATTGCCAGGATTGACTACTGCATCTCCATCTACTACAATCTACCCGAAGTGCAACTTAAGAAATTGAAAAACATAATAAGCAGGGAAGCAAGACTGATAAAAGGTGTCCCACCCGAGAAAAGATTAATCCAACACTAATTGGGTTACACTGGCTGCCTATTAAGTTAGAAAAGAATTCAAAATATGTGCAATAACTCATCAAGTTATCAGAACCATACGTCCTAAATATCTATGAAAGTTATTAGACACTGTGGAGCACAACAAATCGTGTCGAGACGAGAACAGTTACTGAAGGTTTAATGTTATTGGAGCTAAGATATATTCCTACTGTAGATGCTAGAGCTTTCAAATATGCGGCCTCAAGACTATACAATAAGCTCCCACTAGACCTCGAAATACCGAAGATATTAAGGCTTTCAAAAGGAAACTGAACTCGAAATACCGAAGATATTAAGGCTTTCAAGAGGAAACTGAACTCGAAATACCGAAGATATTAAGGCTTTCAAGAGGAAACTGAAGACTTTCCTGTCTTCGAAGTGCTTCGATAATGCAGCTTTGACAATTAATGTGGAATACACTCGTGTTATACTCTAAATATCTAACACTGTATACGAGAAACAGATCATTTAGGTCCGGTAGAGCACAAGGTATCATATGTGATAGGGCCAGAAAAACATCCCTTAAAGCAAAGTATTTAAGTAAAGAAGTGATATACGTAGATTATAATTATCTATTTTATATTATCGGAGTTGTGAAAAGGACGTAATTTTACATATTAAATGATATAAAGATAAAAACATTATAATGATTTGTAACTCAAAGATGTTATTGTAGCCTACTCAAGAACAAAAGTTTCTGTATATTTTTCGTAACATATTCTACGTCGAAAGCCACCAGACGTTCG
The DNA here is from genome assembly GCF_036898095.1 of Palaemon carinicauda. Taxonomy (NCBI): domain Eukaryota; kingdom Metazoa; phylum Arthropoda; class Malacostraca; order Decapoda; family Palaemonidae; genus Palaemon; species Palaemon carinicauda. Next base: position 19,195,127 of record NC_090735.1, read on the forward strand.
TATTGCGTGATGTAGTCTAGCCCTGAACATTCTGGTCCATCAGGAATTTTACAGAGAAAATTAATCTTCCTAATCGGGTAGTTGAATCAGTTGAACTTCAAAAGTTCAAACTTGCAGCAAATGTTTTTATGTTGAAGAGGCTGACATAAGTCTTTTTATAGTTTATAAATGAAATATCTGTTTTAATATTTTTAATATTTTTTAAATAATTTATCTTAATTGTCTAATAGTTCTTATATCGTTTATTTATTTCCTTTCCTCACTGGGCTATTTCTATTCCCTTTAGAGCCCTTGGGCTTATAGCATCTCTCTTTTCCAACTAGAGTTGTAACTTAGCTAATAATAATAATAATAATAATAATAATAATAATAATAATAATAATAATAATAATAATAATAATAATAAAGGACGGCCGACGAAGTTAGAGATGAAAGACAATTCGTTTTATCTCCGAGTGAACATTGCTCTTGTTGAGAAATATTTCTAGACAAGAGCTGTGTTACTGCTGAATTTCTTACAATATTTCAACACTGCTGCAGTTATAACAAGGTAAAGATTTCTTGGAAGATCTAAGATCATCAGATGTGTTTCTGTTTATCATCTTTTATATCTGAAATTACTGCAACAAAAATCTCTCGAAATTCGGAGCTGATTTTCGTCGTCATCCGTCTCTCTTCTTAGAGACTTATTAAGCTAAGGCCTAAACTGTATTACCATACGATTTTTTAAAACTATTATAGTAGTGAAATGTATTACATGAATCTTGTAAAATATGGTAATATTATAAATCATATATTTTTATTTTAAATACAGTTAGTGTTAATGTTTGCTGGTTTTTATTTTCTTTCGCTGTTATTGCTTTTGCTATTATCTTTGCTAGATCATTTATTATGGAAATAAGACATTAAAGGAAATTTTACATAATCTACGTTAAGTAATAGCTGACCGCAACAATAAGTATAACTATATCGGTTGTAGTAAGGTTTACACATTGAAGGACTTGCAGCACATACTACTTGGCACAAAATCTGAAGCTTAAGCATTTATGTTTACATATATATATATATATATATATATATATATATATATACACATATATACATATATATATATATATATATATATATATATATATATATATACATATACACACACACATATATATATATATATATATATATATATATATATATATGTATATACGTATATATATATATATATATATATATTGGATTACATTGATCCATTTGTTCTGGAGGGTACACTAGGGCACACTATTCTAATTTCTCTACTCCTGTTTTGTTAAAGTTTACCTAGTTTATATAGGAAATATTTGTTTGGATGTTGTTGTTGTTCTTAAAATATTTCATTTTTCTTGGTGCCCTTTCCTCACTGAGCTATTTTCCCTGTTGGAGCCATTGGGCTTATAACATCCTTCTTTTCCAACTAGGGGTGCAGCTTAGCAAGTCATAATAATAATAAATAATAATAATAATAATGATGATAATAATAATGCTAATGATGATGATAATAATAATATAGCCTACCACTAGGCCCAACAATGCCATTTTACTAGGTGGAAAACCTTTCTTACATGTTAGAATATCCCTCTCATGCTTATCCTTTTAATTTCGATCTCCAGTCCTGGGGAAACACTTACAGTCTGTCCTAAGTACGTATATTCTTGAACAATCTCTCGAAGTTCATCCATAACCTTTATTTGTTGCCTCTATGTAGTTCTACTCATTCATATTCAGTCATACGTTTCTGCTTTCTTTATTCAAATCTTTTATCATCTTTTGCAATTCCTCCCATGATTCACTAAACAGAACTATGCATCCAAAAACTTTAAGTCAAGGTATTCCCCATTAATATTAATTCCTACATTTTCCCAAACTAAATTCTTAAAAACTTCTAGGCATGCTGTGAATAATTTAGGAGAGATGGGGTCTCCCTGTCTAACTCCTTTCTTGGAATTTTCTCACCATCTTTAGTAATTTTAAGATTGCTGTACTACAGTATAGATATCATCAAGTGATCTAGCAAGAGATTCATCTATTCCTTGTCTTTGAAAGGAGTTTATCATTACTAAATTTTGAGGCAGGAAGGTGAATCCTAACAAAACTCAAAGTATGATTATAAGTAGGTCAAGGACAGTTGTTCCTCATCACACGGTACTGGAGCGGATACCTGAAAAAAAAATAGTTTATTTTATGATATAAGCATAAAACTTTGCACAAAGCTTCCTTGTGATGTTCTTAAAGAAATAAAACTGTGAGCCACTCAATTTTTTCACTTTTCAAGATGGCCGCCCAATTTTTAAAAATGGCGGCAATATCCTATCCCAGAATTTGACAAATTGATCATACAAAGTAATTTTGATAACCAGTGGCCTAGGTTTGAGGTAAAACATCTATATTTAAGTCAGTATTCACTGTAAATACAATTTTGTAAAAACTCTGCAAAGTGCATGCGCGAAATTAGTCTGACAAAGTCATATTGATTAATGTATCTTCGCATGTACAGGTGCATAATGCTGTGCATTGCAATCCTGACCTAAAGCACTTACAATTCCCAGTACAAATCCTTTTACATCCACATTTTAAGAGCTGTTAACATGACGCTGCTATTTTGTACACTGTGCTCTTGTTGAATGTTGAAACACAGATATCCCTGTTCCATGAAATGATGTCATAGCAGTTGTTGAAGAGGGATTGTGGTCAATATTATCTACAGCTGACGTGGTGAATATACGTTTCTGTAAAACAGCTGGACAAACTATTCCTTCCTCTGGATATTTTTGCACTGCACCATCACCGAGCCTTGTAGATATTTCCAAAACACAGTCATACGAAATGCAAATTCCATGTTGAAAGAGAATAACTACAAATAGAGGTTCACAATCTGAAGAATGTTTTTGGCGAATGCTGCTATCTTTGACTCCCTTTTTATGGTAATTGAACAACAACAACTGAGCAATTGTGAGATCAGAATCCGTGACCCCATTTTTAATCTGGGATTCGATGTCAGGGCCATGTTCAATCACAGAAACTAATTCTAACAATGTATCTGGAATAGCTTCTGACATCAATTCAGGTTTAAAAGTACTAGTAAATTGAACCTTGTGCTGTGACATTTCTTCCCGAACGATTTCTGCTGCCTTTGCCAAATACATGGCATCAGTATACTCGCAGGTAGTTACAAGTGCTTTTCCAGTATCCTTCTCGAACACAAGCACTACCTCTCGACCTCGATGGTATGCCTGTAGTTCTGGCAGCTTAGACAGAATTCTCTCTTTCAATCTTGTTTTGTTTACCTTTATTGCAGCTGATGGAAAATCACTTAGTCTTCGTTCATATAGCAAACAAAGATCTGCCAGTTTGAAAACTATACCTCCAGGATTGGCTCTTTGGCATTCCACTATATGTGTTATTAGCTCTGCAAATGACAGTTCATCGCCAAAGTCGACTTTTTCTTGGTCCGTAGTTGTTTCAAGACCTTGTAGTAACTTTCTTTCTCTCTTGTATAGAGCTATTAAGCATTTTGGATGGTACTTGAACTCCTGAGCTACGACATCACCTGATCTAAGCTTTGCAATCAGCTCCTTATCATGTAATGTTTTCGCACAACGGTTAAGTCTGTCATTGAGCTGCAATGTCATTGCTTCACAAAGTTCTGACATGGGATTCTCTTTTTCACATAAAAAACATCTCGCTACGTCCATTTAACCTAGCTCATGAGAGGTCTTTTTTCTCGTATATTTAGTTGAATCACTTTCATCATCACTGTCCACTTCTGATCTTCATTTTCTAGCTATATCTAGTTTAGGGTTAAATTTTATTTTACCCGAATGATGATACTGTGCATTATTCCTGATCAGCGTTTCTTCTATTCCTTGACCATCATCAATTCGTCCAACATCTAAAGCAATAGGTATTTCATTTAGCTTTCTGAACTTTAGAATATTCTGTGCTAATAAAGTATATCCCGATTTGCTCTTGTCTGAAGTATCCTTGGGTGACATCAATGTTTCATCTTGTCTACCTGACAGATAAACCATTTAGTCCAATCAGTTTCCCTTTTCTCATTGGGAGATATTGACAAACGAAGTCTTTTTGACATTTCAAAATGAAATAACACAACTCATATATACAAAACCAAATTCTTCAATTGAGATTAACTATCCCGAGTTTTTTTTTTTTGCAACTACAGCACAAATTCGATACTTCGACAGTTGAAAGGCAAACCATTGTTCTCTAGTTTTGGGTGGTGCCATAGCCTCTGTACCATGGTCATCCAATGTCTTGGGTTAGAGTTCTCTTGCTTGAGGGTACACTCGGACACACTATTCTATCTTATTTATCTTCCTCAGTTTTGTCAAAGATTGTTTAGTTTTTATAGGGGAGATTTATTTTAATGTTGTTACTGTTCTTAAAATATTTTATTATTCCTCGCTTCCTTTCCTCGTGGGGCTATTTTCCCAGTTAGAGCCCCTGGGCTTATAGCAACCTGATTTTCCAACTAGGATTGTAATAATAATAATAATAATAATAATAATAATAATAATATTTTCAAATTTCTCTCTCTCTCTCTCTCTCTTGGGGGTCAGAGGGTGGACCATTTTCTTCGGGTTTCCTAATACAATATGAAAATGCTTCTTCAAAAGCTCAGTGCTGAATTTTCGTGCATATACTAATATTATATATATACATATATATATATATATATATATATATATATATATATATATGAACACAATTGCGTTTAATATTTGAAAATGTTTGCAAATGACAAGCTCATTTTTATTATATCTAAACGTATTGATAAATTGCATCACATTTCCGAAGCCTAATATCTTGCTGGTACCTGTGGTAGCAATGACGTCACATTACCTGAAGATGCCAGATGTTTTGAGAGACTGAATAATAATTTGTAGACATTCCATTCACGTTATTTTGTTATTTTTTAAAAAATAATGAGGCATACTGTTGTGAAAATACAGATAGCTTTAGTTTATTAAATTCACATTTTGTTTTAGAATGACAATTATGATAGTGTTACATGGTGGAATGAGTGACGTCACGAGATGATGATGGAGGAGGCGTGGCCTAACACGTTGATTCCCGCATATAAGCACGTCGGTTCAAGTTCACCACCTACGGGCCAACCAAGGGAAAGGCCCGTGCCAACAACAAGTGTTGGCTTTAATACCCCAACAACAACAACAAAGTTCACCATTCAAAGGCTTACCTGCTGACCTAGTGCAAGTTTCTGTCATTTTCTATAGGCAAGGTATACTTGAACGCACGAGCGAAGGTTATTACGTAAAACCCTTATTATTACTCTTATATTGAAGAACTGAAGGCAGCCATAGCCACACCTGAATTAACCGGACCCCCAACAAATCAAGTGGAAGAAATGTCTCATCTATTTGGAGAAATATCTACTGCAGCAGAGGCTTTTCCTTTTCCTCTCACTGAGGAGGAATTAAGTGAGAAGTTAATGCGCGAGAGAGTTCGTCATTACAGTCCCACAGCTCCCATATACGTGGCTCCTGTGCTTTATTCAAACGTTGAATACAAGAAAATTCATTTCTCTCCTCCGATGCATCGTCATCAGAGGACATCACGCCTTATGGACGATGTACATTTTGCAGTAGTCAGGTACCCTCATCAGCCCTGAACTATGGACATCGGACATCATCTCTCTGTGAGATGCTGCTTTAAATTACAAGAGGATACCTGAGGTGAAACTTGGAATTACGAGAGAATACCTGAAGTCAAGAACTAAATTACAAGAGGACACCTGAATTGGAGCATGGAATTGCAAAAGGACACCTGAAGTGAAACCTTGAATTGCGAGAGATTACCTGAAGTGAAGCATGAAATTACGAGAGGACACCTGAAGTGAGGAAGTAAATTACAAGAAGAGACCTGAAGTGAGGAAATAAATTACAAGAGGACACTTGAAGTGGAGCATGGAATTGCAAGAGGGCACCTGAAGTGTAGTGTTAAATTACAAGAGGACTCCTACAGTGAAGCGGGAAATTACAAGAGATCACATGAAGTGAAGCATGGAATTACAAGAGGATGCCGGAAGTGAATCGTGAAATTTTGAGGACACTTGAAATGAAGCATGAAATTACAAGAGGACACATGAAGTTAAGCATGGAACTACGCGAGATCACATCAAGTGAAGCATGGAATTACAAGAGGACATCTGAAGTGACCTTCGAGAGCAATTGATGCCCTCTGCCTATAAAGAAGACAATCAGGTTCTCCCGTTTGTACCCTCGAAACCTATCTGAAAATTGCATGATGTAATTTGAGCTTAGCAACAAGCGCTTTTATATTGTCTTGATTCTCTGGTTTTAAGCATTTTGATATTTATGTAAAAAACAGAAATTTAAAGAACAAATGGTAATCAACATAAATTTTTATGTTCTTTAAGATAATAAAAACCAACTATTTTTTTACTTTTTGTTTAATATTCCTCTGGTATTATCTAAACATCTAGAATTTTACTTGAATATAGAAGGGAGAAGTTAATGAAAAATCATAATTTTCTTTTGCAACAAATAAAGTCTTAATTACCGCAATGGTGCAGAATATACACTTAAAATCTATTTGCTTCTTCAATTCATCACCACTAAAGTATGACCAAACAAACTATCTTTGTTGCCTCAATTATTCTATTCATTCTTTTGATTGTTAATTAATATATGTACTTAGGACAGACAGTAACCGTTTCCCCAGGACAGGAGACCGAAATTAAAAGAAGGATAAGAATGGAATAGAGAACATTTGGGAAACAAAATGAGATTATGAAATTTAAAATGCCACTTTTTCCAAAAAGAAAATTATTTAATGAGATGGTCCACCGTATTAACTTATGAATTAGAAGCTTGGAGCCTTACTAAATTATTATCATTATCAATTGCTAAGCTACAACCCTAGTTGGAAAAGCACAATGCTATAAGCCCAGGGGCTCCAACAAGGAAAATAGCTCAGTGAGGAAAGGAAAAAAAGGAAAATTAAATTTTTTAAGAAGAGTAACATTAAAATAAATGTCTCCTATAAACACTTTAACAAAACAAGAGGAAGAGAAATAAGATAGAATAGTGCGCCCGAGTGTACCCTCAAGCAAGAGAACTCTAACCCAAGGCAGTGGAAGACCATGGTACAAAGGCTATGGCACTACCCAAGACTAAAGAACAATGGTTTGATTTTGGAGTGTCCTTCTCCTACAAGAGCTGCTTGCCATAGCTAAAGAGCCCCTTCTACCCTTACCAAGAGGAAAGTGGACACTGAAAAATTACAGAGCAGTAACCCCTTGGGTGAAGAATTGTTTGGTAATCTTAAGTGTTGTCAGGAGTATGAGGACAGCAGAGAATATGTAAAGAATGTGCCAGACTATTCAGTGTGTGTAGGCAAAATGTTACAACTCAAAGAGATATGGAAAGAAAAAGAGCAACATGGATACGAGAGTAAACTAAAGTAGAGGATATTCTAACAACTAAGAAAAAGACATGGACATGGCTTGGACATATAATGAGAATGACAGACAATAAGTGGACATTAAGAATAAAAGAATGATGATGGGAATAACACTAAGAGACGGAAAAAGAGCAACATGGATACGAGAGCAAACTAAAGTAGAGGATATTCTAACAACATCTATAAGAAAAATAAAGGGACAGAACATAATAGTGACAGATGATAGAAGCACATTAAGAACTACAGAATGGGTCCCTAGAGATTGTCAAAGAAGAAGGGGAAGAGTAGATGATACTGCTGAAACTAAATCCAATTCTTACCAGTTTTAGAGAATGGGTGACAATTTAACAAATCAAACTTATTTTATGGTAGTTGGTGAGACAAACTGCCTAAGAAACTTGGACAATATTCAAATAAATATGAATAACAACTCGGTCCTCTTATCTTGTAAGTTCGTGATCTGATAGTATCTCTTAACTGTAACTTGTCTCTCAATGCTGGAATGAACAATGTAATAAAGACTGCTAGATATCATCTTGGAAACACTGATTTTATAAAGAACTACCAGGATGGACATTCTTTGAAGAAAGTTGTGATCAACTGTGTTATTGCCAGGATTAACTTCTGCATTTCCATCTACCACAATCTACCCAAAGTGCAACTTGAGAAATTACAAAACATAATAAGCAGGGAAGCAAGACTAATAAAAGAGTGTCCCACCCGAGAAAAGGTCAATCCAACACTAATTGGGTTACACTGGCTGCCTATTAAGTTAGAAAAGAATTCAAAATATGTGCAATAACTCATCAAGTTATCAGAACCATACGTCCAAAGTATCTATGACAGTTACTATACACTGTGGAGCTCAACAAATCGTGTCGAGACGAAAACAATTACTGAAGGTTTAATATTATTGGAGCTAAAGGGTACCTGACACTTGCACGCATTCGTGGCACGCACTGGCACGCATTGATGCGCGAACTCGCGTGAATGAGCCGTGAAAATGTCGTGAACAGTGCGGGAACTCGCATGCCAGAGCGTACCAATGCGTGCCATACGTGCCCAGAACTTTGAAATGTTTAAAGTTTGTGGCACGCATTGGCACGCACTAAATGGCAGTGAAATAGTCGTGAACGATGCGCCAACTGGAGTGAACTGGAGTGAACAGTGCGGGAACTGGCGTGAACTGGAGTGAACGATGCGGGAAGTGGCGTGAACTTTATAATGAAGAGAAAAAAAAAGGAAACGAAAAAATTAATGAAAAGGAAAGAAAAATAAGCCTAATAAATTTTAATTTTTATATTTGCTGTTTTAATGTGAAAAAAAATGATATCTTATTTCAAACTATTTCTATAACTTTATAATGAAGAGAAACAAAAAGGAAACGAAAAAATTAATGAAAAGGAAAGAAAAATAAACCTAATAAATTTTTATATTTGCTGTTATAATGGGAAAAAAAATTATATCTTATTTCAAACTATTTTTATAACTTTATAATGAAGAGAAACAAAAAGGAAGCGAAAAAATTAATGAAAAGGAAAGAAAAATAAACCTAATAAATTTTTATATTTGCTGTTTGAATGTAAAAATAAAATGTCTTATTTCAAACTAACTTTATAATGGAGAAACAAAAAGGAAACGAAAAAAATTAATGAAAAGGAAAGAAAAATATAAACCTAATAATTGTTTATATTTGCTGTTTGAATGTAAAAATAAAATGATGTCTTATTTCATGCACACACTTATTTTCCTCTATTACCAATCAAGACCCAAAACTTTTGTTTTAAATTAAAATGAACTGAAAAATAAACCCAAGAAATTTTTAAGTTTGCTGTTTGAATGTAAAAATAAAATTATGTTTCATTTCATCAACATACTTCTTCTTCTTTAATACCTTAAAATGAAGAGCAAAAAAATTGTTTCTGTTTGCTGTTTTAATGTAAAAATAAAATGATTTATTTCAACACACTTTTTTCTCTATTACCTTAAAATCAACTTCCTAAAAACTTTTCATGTTTGCTGCTTTTAATGTTAAAATAAAATGCTTTCTTAATACTTGTACATATTTTATGTCTGCTATTTATATGTAAATCAAATGCTTTCTTATTGAAACAAAAATAAAGGGCAACAAAAAATACAAACGAAAAAGATACGTTTCTTCTCCTCAATGCAATGGTGTCTCTGACAGAAAGCATTGTTGTCTCTTCCGAAGCCAATCCAAGAATGTCCTCGGGTTGGAGAAGCCCAGTTTTTATATGGGGTGGCCAATTCGTGAACTGGCGTGAACCGGCGTGAACCATGCGGAAACGATGCGGAATGATGAGTGAACTCGCGTGAACGTGTCGTGAACTTCTCATGAACTACGCGTGCCAATTCGTGCCATCGCGTGAACGATGCGCGAACTGGAGTGAACTAGACGTGAAAAGTGCGGGAAAAACACCAGTGCGTGGCAAAAATGCGCGCAAGTGTCAGGTAGGCTTATATGCCTACTGTAGATGCTTGAGCTTTCAAATATGCGGCCTCAACACTATACAATAAGCTCCCACTAGACCTCAAAATACAGAAGATATTAAGGCTTCCAAGAGAAAACTGAACTCGAAATACTGAAGATATTAAGGCTTAAAAGAGGAAACTGAAAACTTTCTTGTTTTCGAAGTGCTTCGATAATGCAGCTTTGACAATCATTGTGGAATATACTCTTGTTATACTCTAAATATCTAACACTGTACACGAGAAACAGATCATTTAGGTCAAGTAGAGCACAAGCTATCATATGTGATAGGGCCAGAAAAACATCCCTTAAAGTAAAGTATTTAAGTAGAGAAGTGATATACGTAGATTATATTTATCTATTTTATATTATCGGACTTGTGAAAAGGACATAATTTTACATATTAAATGATATAAAGATAAAAACATTATAATGATTTGTAACTCAAGATGTTATTGTAGCCTACTCAAGAACAAAAGTTTCTGTATATTTTTCGTAACATATTCTACGTCGAAAGCCACCAGACGTGTGTATTGTGTGATGTAGTTTAGCTCTGAACATTCTAGTCCATCAGGAATTTTACAAAGAAAATGAATCTTCCTAATCGGGTAGTTGAATCAATTGAACTTCATAAGTTCAAACTTGCAGCAAATGTTTTTATGTTGAAGTCTTTTTATAGTTTATATATGAAATATCTGTTTTAATATTGTTAATATTTTTCAAATAATTTATCTTAATTGTCTAATAGTTCTTATAACGTTTATTTATTTCCTTTCCTCACTGGGCTATTTTTTTCCCCTTTAGAGCCCTTGGGCTTATAGCATCTCTCTTTTCCAACTAGAGTTGTAGCTTAGTTAATAATAATAATAATGATAATAATAATAATAATAATAATAATAATAATGATGATGATGATGATGATAAAGAACGGGCGACGAGTTAGAGATGAAAGACTATTCGTTTTATCTCCGAGTGAACATTGCTCTTGTTGAGAAATATTTCTGGACAAGAGCTGTGTTACTGCTGAATTTCTTACAATATTTCAACACTGCTGCAGTTATAACAAGGTAAAGATTTCTTGGAAGATCGAAGATCATCAGATGTGTTTCTGTTTATCATCTTTTATATCTGAAATTAAAAGTTAAAGTTGCGGGTTTTAGGTCTCCACTGAGACGATTTACATCGTTCTCCTCAACAAAAATCCCTCAAAATTCGGAGCTGATTTTCGTCGTCATCTGTCTCTCTTCATAGAGACTTGTAAAGCCAAGGCCTAAACTGTATTACCATACGATTTTTTAAAACTATTATAGTAGTGAAATGTATTACGTGAATCTTGAACAATATTGTAATATTGTAAATCATATATTTTTATTTTGAATACAGTTAGTTTTAATGTTTGCTGGCTATTATTTTCTTTCACTGTTATTGCTTTTGCTATTATCTTTGGTAGATCATTTATCAGGGGATTAAGACATTAAAGTAGATTTTACAAAATCTACGTCAAGTAATAGCTGACCGTATACCAAGAAGTATAACTATATCGGTTGTAGTAAGGTTGACACATTGAAAGACTTGCAGCACATACTACTTGGCACAAAATCTGAAGCTTAAGCATTTATGTTTACACACACACACGCACACACACACACACACACACACACACATATATATATATATATATATATATACATATATTTATATATATATATATATATATATATATATATATATATATATATATATATATATTGGATAAGATTGATCCATTTGTTCTGGAGGGTACACTCGGGCACACTATGCTATCTAATTTCTCTTCTCCTGTTTTGTTAAAGTTTTCACAGTTCTATAGGAAATATTTGTTTGGGTGTTGTTGCTGTTCTTAAAATATTTTATTTTTCCTGGTTCCCTTTCTTCACTGAGCTATTTCCCCTGTTGGAGCCATTGGGCTTATAACATCCTTCTTTTCCAACTAGGGGTGTAGCTTAGCAAGTAATAATAATAATAATAATAATAATAATAATAATAATAATAATAATAATAATATAGCCTACCACTATGCCCATTAAGGCCATTCAACGCCTAAGTTTTACAAGGGGGAAAACCTTTCTTATATGTTAAAATATCCATCTCATGTTTATCCTTTTAATTTTGATCTCAAGTCCTGAGGAAACACTTACAGTCTGTCCTAAGTACGTATATTCCTGAACAATCTCTCGAAGTTCATCCAAAACCTTTATTTGATGCCTCTATGTAGTTCTACTCATTCATATTCAGTCTTACGTTTCTGCTCTCTTTATTCAAATCTTTTGCAATTCCTCCCATGATTCACTAAATAGAACTATACATCTAAAAACTTTAAGTTAAGGTATTCCCCATGAATATTAATTCCTACATTTTGCCAATCTAAATTCTTAAAATCTTCTAGGCATGCTGTGAATAACTTAGGAGAGATGGGGTCTCCCTGTCTGGAATTTTCTCATCATCTTTAGTGATTTTAAGAATGCTGTACTACAGTATAGATATCCTCAAGTGTTCTAGCAAGAGATTCATCTATTCCTTGTCTTTGAAAGGAGTTTATCATTACTAAATTATGAGGCGGGAAGGTGAGTCCTAACAAAACTCAAAGTATGATTATAAGTAGGTCAAGGACAGTTGTTCCTCATCACACGGTACTGGAGCGGATACCTGACAAAATAGTTTATTTTATGATATAAGCATAAAACTTTGCACAAAGCTTCCTTGTGATGTTCTTAAAGAAATAAAACTGTGAGCCACTCAATTTTTTCACTTTACAAGATGGCCGCCACATTTTTAAAAATGGCGGCAAAATCCTATCCCAAAATTTGACAAATTGACCATACAAAGTAATTTTGATAACCAGTGGCCTAGGTTTGAGGTAAAACATCTATATTTAAGTCAGTATTCACTGTAAATACAATTTTGTAAAAACTCTGCAAAGCGCATGCGCGAAATTAGTCTGACAAAGTCATATTGATTAATGTATCTTCGCATGTACAGGTGCATAATGCTGTGCATTGCAATCCTGACCTAAAGCACTTACAATTCCCAGTACAAATCCTTTTACATCCACCTTTTAAGAGCTGTTGACATGACGCTGCTATTTTGTACACTGTGCTCTTGTTGAATGTTGAAACACAGATATCCCTGTTCCATGAAATGATGTCATAGCAGTTGTTGAAGAGGGATTGTGGTCAATATTATCTACAGCTGACGTGGTGAATATACGTTTCTGTAAAACAGCTGGACAAACTATTCCTTCCTCTAGATATTTTTGCACTGCACCATCACCGAGCCTTGTAGATATTTCCAAAACAGTCATACAAAATGCAAATTCCATGTTGAAAGAGAATAACTACAAATGGAGGTTCACAATCTGAAGAATGTTTTTGGCGAATGCTGCTATCTTTGACTCCCTTTTTATGGTAATTGAACAACAACAACTGAGCAATTGTGAGATCAGAATCCGTGACCCCATTTTTAATCTGGGATTCGATGTCAGGGCCATGTTCAATCACAGAAACTAATTCTAACAATGTATCTGGAATAGCTTCTGATATCAATTCAGGTTTAAAAGTACCAGTAAATTGAACCTTGTGCTGTGACATTTCTTCCCGAACGATTTCTGCTGCCTTTGCTAAATATATGGCATCAGTATACTCGCAGGTGGTTACAAGTGCTTTCCCAATATCCTTCTCGAACACAAGCACTACCTCTCGACCTCGATGGTATGCCTGTAGTTCTGGCAGCTTAGACAGAATTCTCTCTTTCAATCTTGTTTTGTTTACCTTTATTGCAGCTGATGGAAAATCACTTAGTCTTCGTTCATATAGCAAACAAAGATCTGCCAGTTTGAAAACTATACCTCCAGGATTGGCTCTTTGGCATTCCACTATATGTGTTATTAGCTCTGCAAATGCCAGTTCATCGCCAAAGTCGACTTTTTCTTGGTCCGTAGTAGTTTCAAGACCTTGTAATAACTTTCTTTCTCTGTTGTATAGAGCTATTAAGCATTTTGGATGGTACTTGAACTCCTGAGCTACGACATCACCTGATCTAAGCTTTGCAATCAGCTTCTTATCATGTAATGTTTTCGCACAACGGTTAAGTCTGTCATTGAGCTGCAATGTCACTGCTTCACGAAGTTCTGATATGGGACTCTCTTTTTCACATAAAAAAAAAAAAAACATCTCGCAACATCCATTTCACCTAGCTCTTGAGAGGTCTTTTTTCTCGTATATTTAGTTGAATCACTCTCCTCATCACCGTCCACTTCTGATCTTCGTTTCTAGCTTTATCTAGTTTAGGGTTGTTAAATTTTATTTTACCCGAATGATGATACTGTGCATTATTCCTGATCAGTGTTTCTTCTATTCCTTGACCATAATCAATTCGTCCAACATCTAAAGCAATGGGCACTTCATTTAGCTTTCTGAACTCTAAGAATATTCTGTGCTAATAAAGTATATCCCGATTTCCTCTTGTCTGAAGTATCCTTGGGTGACATCAATGTTTCATCTTTGTCTACCTGACAGATAAACCATTTAGTCCAATCAGTTTCCCTTTTCTCATTGGGAGATATTGACAAACGAAGTCTTTTGACATTTCATAATGAAATAACACAAGACATATATAAAAAAAAAAAAAAAAATTCTTCAATTGAGATTAACTATCCCGAGTTTTTTTAGCAACTACTGCACAAATTGGATACTTCGACAGTTGAAAGGCCGAGGGATTATCCTTTTACCACCTTCAACTTATAAATACACTTTACTGTATGGGATACGACGAGGTTCGATGCTGTTACCTCTACGCCTAGTGCTATCATTCATCTGGCGATCTGTACACCAAAGGACAAAAGCCCCTTCCTTCTTGACTCGGCTTTCCCGTGTTGGCACACTCCCGTTAATTCGGGTACGAAACCTTGATACTATGTATGGTGTGATGATTCAAGGTGTATTTGGGAGACTTAATAAAGCTGACACTAAACCCAATGCCGACTTTCACGGTTGCTAATTGCACCAGTGTGCCCTGGTAGTGTAAGCAACTAGCTCGTTAAAATTATAAGATCCCCTGCAGTAGGCTAAATTGCTGGACCTTACCCATCCCTCCATTTAACAGTCTAAACCAGTTGACCCTTTTGGCCTTGCGTTCCACCCCACTTCATCATCATTTCATGTTCATTTTCCTGATATAGCCGAAGACGCGCTGCTTGGAAGTAAATAGATAACCAACTTTTTCATGCCGCCATTTTGTAAGAAACCCCTGGTGAGTTTTAGGCAATATCAATTACTCTGCCAGAAAGTTAAACTCGCAAATCTGTATAATTGAATTATCAAAGAAACTAATTTGGTAAAATATCAAGTTTAACCACCCAATTACTAATATAATGAATAATTCGGGTCAAATTTTGCGCATCCACACTTTAGAATATTCCCGACATTGTATTTACAGTGACTATTGACATAAATATAGTGGTTTTCCTTCAAATCTACGCCACTCGTCATCAAAAGTGCTTCAAATAACCCACTTGTCAAAATCTTCCATGTGGAAAATAGGGGGTTTTGCCGCCATTTTGAAAATGTGGCGGCCATCTTTAAAAATAAAAAATTTGAGTGGCTCAGTTTTATTTTCATAAGAACACCATAAAGAACCTTCATGCAAAGTTTGATGCTTGTATCATAAAATGAACTATTTTGGTAAAATTTTAAGGTTATCCGCCCTACTGCGGATCTCAGCATTGATAATGTTTCTTTAACTCTGTATGACTTTTAACATTTTAGGTGTGATTCTCGACAACAATTTTGCTTATGAAAACACGTTAGGTCTGTGCCTTCTTCAATTGCACAAAAAATTGACTTATTGAAAAAGTCTTGTAAGATTTTCGGTGATCAATCTATTTTAAATAAGTGTTTTAACACATTCATTCTATCTTGTTTTAAGCAGTGTTCTCCTGTCTGGTCTTCAGCTGCTGATTCTCATCTCAATTTGTAGGACAGGAACTATCAAATTTCTTATTTCTGATCTATAGTATGTTGGCCAGGGCACCAGCCAACCGTTGAGATACTACTGCTAGAGAGATATGGTGTCCTTTGACTGATCAGTAAGTACTACATTGGATCCGTTTCTCTGGTTACGGTTCATTTTCTCTTTGGCTACAGCTACCGAATAGTCTGGCCTATTCTTTACATAATCTCCTCTGTCCTCATACACCTGACAACACTGAGATTACCAAACAATTCTTCTTCACCCAGGGGTTTAACTACTCCACTGTAATCGTTCAGCGGCCACTTTCCTCTTGGTAAGGGTAGAAGAGACTCGTTAGCTATCGTAAGAAGCTCTTCCCGGAGAAGGACACTCCAAAATCAAATCATTGTTCTCTAGTCTTGGGTAGTGCCATAGCCTCTGTATCATGGCCTTTCACTGTCTTGAGTTAGTGTTTTCTTGCTTGAGGGTACACTTGGGCATACTATTCTATCTTATTTCCCTTCCTCTTGGTTTGCTAGTTTTTATAGTTTATAGAGGAAATATTCATTTTAATGTTACTGTTTTCAAAATATTCTATTTTTTCCTTATTTCCTTTCTTCACTGGGCTATTTTCCCTGTTGGGGCCCCTGGCCTTATAGCATCATGCTTTTCCAACTAGGGTTGTAGCTTGGCAGGTGGTAATAATAATAATAATAATAATAATAATACAACCATAGCCTCTGTACCCTGGTCTTTCACAGTCTTGGGTTACAGTTCTCTTGCTTGAGGGTACACTCGGGCACACTATTCTATCTGATTCCTCTTCCTCTTGTTTGGTTAAAGTTTTTATAGTTTATAAAGGAAATATTTATTTTAATGTTGTTACTGTTCTTAAGATATTTTATTTTTCCTTGTTTCCTTTCCTCACTGGGCTATTTACTCTGTTGGAGCCCTTGGGCTTACAGCATCCTGCTTTTCAACTAGGGTTGTAGCATAGCAAGTAATGAAAATGATAATATATATTAATCTCTGGCACCGTCGTTTAATTAGTTCGTTATTGCATGTTGCATAAGATTTTTCATAATTCTGACCATCCTTTACATTCAAATCTTCCCGGACGCATACATCGTGTTCGTAATACTAGGCATGCAGTTAATTCTAATAGTCAGGCCTTCTCCATCATGAGGCTCAATACTACACAGTATTCTAGAAATTTTATTTCAGCTGTGACCAAGTTGTGGAATGATCTTCCTAATCGGGTAGTTGCATCGGTAGAACTTCAAAAGTTCAAACTTGCAGCGAATGTTTTTATGTTTAACAGGTTGACATAAGTCTTAACAGTTTATATATAAAAGATATGTTTTCATATGGTTACTATTCTTAAATATTTCATTTTAATTTTTCAATAACTTCTCATATAGTTTATCTATTTCCTTATTTCATTTCCTTACTGGGGTATTTTTCCCTGTTGTAGCTCTTGGGCTGATAGCATACTGCTTTTGCAATAAGGGTTGTAGCTCAGCTAATAATAATAATAATAATAATAATAATAATAATAATTTATCATAGTCTATAAATGTCATACAAAGTGGTTTGTCATACTCGTTTGATTTTTTCCACTAGCAGCTAATTACATGGATATGGTCAGTTGTTGAATACCCGCTTCTAAATCCTGCCTACTCTCATGGTTGATAAAAGTTTGGTTGTCTTTCTCTTCGGTGTGATATGATCTTTGTAAATATCTTATATATTACGGAGAGTAAACTTATTAGGCGGTAATTTTTCATGTCTTCTGTCTCCTTTTTTTTTTTGTAGATTAGTATAATGATAAAGTTCTTCCATGCTGTAGGTATAGCGCATTCTTGCAGACATTTGATTATAAGTTTATTGAGTTTTACTACTGCGAAATCTAATTCAATTCTTATTAAATCAATTATTATGCCATCTTCTCTTCCTGTCTTTTTTTTATATATACCTTTTAGTGCTTTCTTTACTTCTCCTACTGTTACGTTTGGTACCGGCTCATAGGTTTTATTATTTCTATTGGCTTCTATTTTGTTGATATTTCCAAATTCATCTTCTATTGTATGTATGTACACTTGTTTGTGTATATATATGTGTGTATATATATATATATATATACATATATATATATATATATATATATATATATATATATATATATATATATACTGTACATATGTATATATATATATATATATATATATATATATACACATACATATATGTGTGTATATATATATGTGTTTGTGTGTATCATATATATATATATATACATATATATATATATATATATATACATAGAGAGAGAGAGAGAGAGAGAGAGAGAGAGAGAGAGAGAGAGAGAGAGAGAGAGAGAGAGAGAGAGAGAGAGAGAGAGAGCTTATTTGAGTGTGTGGGTTCCCAGTAATTTTATCCAGTCACCAAAATCACGTCACATTTGAATCACCAGTTGTCCACTCACTCATCAACCTGTTCTCATATAGTTTATCTATTTCCTTATTTCCTTTCCTCATTGGGCTTTTTCTCCCTGTTGGAGCCTTTGGGCTCATAGCATCTTGCTTTTCCAACTAGGCTTGTAGCTTAGCTAATAATAATAATAATAATAATAATAATAATAATAATAATAATAATAATATTAGAAGTATATTGTTAGATTTCGCTAAAATTTAGCCGATTGCCAATTAATGACAACCTTTCTCTCGCTTTTAGAATTTTATGTGTCTATTTATACTGAAAATAAACCTCATACACGAACTAAGAAAGTGAATAAAACTTCCTCTCTGTCTCCAACGTAAATGTTTATGATGAATGAAGACACATTCACCTTTATATCAAATTATTCAAACGCATGCTGTTTTACTCTCTCTCTCTCTCTCTCTCTCTCTCTCTCTCTCTCTCTCTCTCTCTCTCTCTCTCTCTCTCTCTATACACACACATATATATATATATATATATATATATATATATATATATATATATATATATATATATATATATAAGTATCGTTTTTGAGTGGGGATTAACGTTGTGAAAGGGTTTGTGTATTGCTGGGATAAGCAGAGACAGGGATCCAGTGTAGCATTATATAGCCTGTCAAAGGACCCAATAACCCTTTAGCGGTAGTGTATATATATATATATATATATATATATATATATATATATGTATATATATATATATATATATATATATATGTATATATATATATATATATATATATATATATATATATATATATGTAATGAGGATAATCTGTAATGAATTATATGAATATCATTCATTACAGATTCTTCTGTTCTCATACATCTGATAACACTGAGATTACCAATCAATTCTTCTTCACCCAAGGGGTTAACTACTGTAATGTAATCTTTCAGTGGCTACTTTCCTCTTGGTAAGGGTAGAAAAGACTCTTTAGCTATGGTAAGCAGCTGTTCTAGGAGGACACTCTAAAATCAAACCTTTGTTCTTTAGTCTTGGTTAGTGGCCTAGCCTCTGTACCATGGTCTTCCACTCTCTGGTTTTAGAGTTCTCTTGCTTGAGTGTACACTCGGGCACACTATTCTATCTTATTTCTCTTCTCTTGTTTTGTTAACGTTTTTATAGTTTATATTTCCATTTCAATATTGTTACTGTTCTTGGAATATATTATTTGTCCTTGTTTCCTCTCCTCACCGGGCTATTTTCTCTGTTGGAGCCCCTGGCATTATAGCATCCTGCTTTTCCAACTAGGGTTGTAGCTTATCAAGTAATAATGATAATATTAATAGTAATATATATATATATATATATATATATATATATATATATATATATATATACATATATATATATATATATATATATATATATATACGTATATATATATATATATATATATATGTGTGTGTGTGTGTGTGTGTGTGTGTGTGTATCAGCCATAACTAGTCCACAGCAGGACAAAGGCCTCAGGCATGTCCTTTCACTTGCGTCTATTTATTGTCTATCTATACTAGGCTATACCCAGTGTCTTCTCTTCCTTCCCTCTGCTTCGTTTGCAATCTCTTATGGACCTATTCTATTATTCTCAACTATGATATGCTATTCTCATTATATTTCCTGCCAATCTCCATTTCTTTCAATACATGTTAGAATATCCTTTACTTTAGTTTGCTTTCGTATCCATGTTGCTCTTTTCTGTCTCAGTGTTATTCCCATCATTATTCTGAATGTATTGAAACAATTGGCCATTCAGGTTATATGTCGCTCAGATTCACAATGATTACTTTATTAAATATTTTTTTCAATGGGAAATTAATAATTTAAAACACGCTTCCTGTTAGGTGATTTAGTTGCCAGTTAGCGTTTTCAAAGATCTTCGACATTTGTGAACGGTCCAGGATTAGGGCAGAGTCAATACAGATATGACTCTGGGTTAGGGGACCTCTCATGCACACGGGAAGCCGCAACCCCCCCCCCCCCCCCCCCCCCGCCTAAGGACTAACGGAGGACACATCACGTAAGTTGTTCGTCAACGAAACATTTTGCAACATTCAACAACGGGCCGAACATTTTTTCCTGGATGATGATTACCTCAATTGAGGATATTCATGAATTACTTGGAATGAAAGGAAGCAGTCATAAGGGAAGCCAGAATATACTGGATTGAACTTTGATTCTCAGTAACTTCATCCTTATTTGTTACTTCATACATGGACAACATTGTGATATGTTATTATTATTATTATTATTATTATTATTACTAGCCAAGCTACAACCCTAGTTGGAAAAGCAAGAAGCTATAAGCCCAAAGGCTCCAATAGGGAAAAATAGCCCAGTGAGAAAAGGAAATAATGAAATAAATAAATGAGGAGGATAAATTAACAATATATCATTCTAAAAACAGTAACAGCGTCAAAACAGATATGTCCTATATAAACTATTAACAACGTCAAAAACAGATATGTCATATATAAAAAATATAAAAAGACTCATGTCAGCCTGGTCAACATAAAAGCATTTGCTCCAACTTTGAACTTTCGAAGTTCTACTGTTTCAACTACCCGATTAGGAAGATCATACCACAACTTGGTAACAGCTAGAATAAAACTTCTAGAATACTGTGTAGTATTGAGCCTCATGATGGAGATGGCCTGGTTATTAGAATTAACTGCCTGCCTAGTATTACGAACAGGATAGAATTGTCCAGGGAGATCTGAATGTAAAGGATGGTCCGAAATATGAAAAATCTTATGCAACATGCATAATGAACTAATTGAACGATGGTGCCAAAGATTAATATCTAGATCAGGAATAAGAAATTTAATAGACCGTAAGTTTCTGTCCAACAAATTAAGATGAGAATCAGCAGCTGAACACCAGACAGAAGAATAGTACTCGAAACAAGGTAGAATGAAAGAATTAATACACTTCTTCAGAATAGATTGATCACCGAAATTTTTAAAACACTTTCTCAATAAGCCAATTTCACAATTTTTTGTGCAATTGAAGAAGACACAGACCTAATGTGTTTCTCAAAAGTAAATTTGCTGTCGAAAATCACACCTAAAATTTTAAAAGACTCAAATAAATTTAAAGAAACATTATCAATACTGAGATCTGGATGTTGAGGAGCCACCGTCCTTGACCTACTTACAATCATACTTTGAGTTTTGTTAGGATTCAACTTCATATCCCATAATTTGAACCATGCACTAATTTTAGCTAAATCTCTATTAAGGGATTCACCAACCCCAGATCTACATTCAGGGGATGGAATTGATGCAAAGAGAGTAACATCATCTGCAAATGCAACAAGCTTCGTTTTCTAGGCCAAACCACATGTCATGTGTATATAGTATGAAGAGTAATGGGCCAAGAACACTACTCTTTGGAACACCTTATATCACATTCCTATAATCACTATGGTGCCCATCAACAACAACTCTTTGAGATCTATTACTTAAACAATCAATAATAATGTTAAGAAACGACCCACCCACTCCCAACTGTTTGAGTTTGAAAACAAGGGTCTCATGATTAACACGGGCAAAGGCAGCACTAAAATCAATGCCAATCATACGAACTTCCTGACCACAATCGAGGGATTTCTGTACAGCATTGGAGATTGTAAGAAGGGCATCACATGCACCAAGGCCTTTACGAAAACCAAATTACAAACTAGGGAGTAGATGATTACCTTCAGCAAACCTATTAAGACGTTTTGCCAGAAGACGTTCAAAATCTTTAGATATGGGAGTTATGGAAATTGGGCGGTAATCAGTGGGACTTGAGCTACCACAAACACATTTACATAGAGGAGTAACATTACCAATTCTCCAACAAGTGCTAAAAGCTCCTCTTCTTGCTAGCTTGCGCAAAATAACAGATAACTTTGGAGCTAAGAAATCTGCTATCTTTATAAAAAACAAAGGAAAAATACCATTTGGGTCTACACCTCCATAAGCATTAAGGTCCATCAACAGAGCTTTAATCTCACGAGATCGAAAAGCTAAACTAGTTATTTTAGCCTCAGGAAAACAGGAATGAGGAAGTTCAAGTCTTTCATTACTCTGTTTACTGTCAAAAACATCAGCCAAAAGGGTTGCCTTTTCCTTTGAACAGTGAGTGACTGAGCCATCTGGTTTAAGTAAAGGAGGACCTGTGGCATCTACACCAAAGAGTGCAGATTTAAGGGTAGACCACCATTCATGTTCCTGAGTTGTACCAGAAAGGGTTTCTTTTATTGTTAAATTGTACTCCTTTTCAGTTGAGGCATAAACTCTCTGAGCAAAAGCTCGAAGCTGAGTATAGTTGTTCCAGGTCAAAACTGATCTGTTACCCTTCCAAAGATGATAGGCCTCCTGCTTCTCCAAATAAGCACGTCTACAATCATCATTGAACCACAGTTTGTCTTTCACTCGGTACCTTAGCACACGAGAAGGCATACGCCTATCAATTATGTTGACTAGATTCTAATTCAAAGGGACAACAGGATCTACACTACAATATAATTGTGACCAATTCAAGCACAAAAGATCATGCAAAATCCCATTCCAGTCTGCTTGCGATTTCATTTAAATTTTACAAGAGTATGATATATCAGGGACAGGCTGCTCAGTCTTCACTACTAATGAAATCAAGGCATGATCAGATGTCCCAACTGGAGAACCAACCTTACTAGTTATAACGCCCGGGGAGTCAGTGTATACGAGGTCCAAGCAATTACCAGACCTGTGAGTAGCTTCATTTATGATTTGCTCACAGCCTGATTATTCAGAGGCAAAGCCTAAAACTCTTAAGCCATGGCGATCGGTAGGAGAGATAGAACTTAACCACTCCCTATGGTGAGCATTAAAATCACCAACAAAGACAATAGAAGCCTTTCTATCATCTTGTATCTTAGCCATAATGGTAAGAAGACAATCGAAGATAGAATCATCCATATCTGGATTCCGGTAGATCGAACACAAATAAAAGTTGTTATGCCTGCCACAAACTTTTATTACCTGAATCTCATGACATCCACATTGATAGCAGGGCTTATGAGAAGCAGGGTACTCAGTCCTACTATACACCGCCATTCCCCTGGCACTAGGGATGGCATCACGTTTCAACATTATTGGCTTCTTAAAACCAGTTATAAGAGGCTCAGATGAGTGACTCACATTAGAAACCAAAGTTTCTGAGCACAAAAGAATATCATACTGTCTGGACACAACTGTAAGGTCTTGGATATTTGCATGAAGACCACGAATATTGCAATACAGAAGACGACCGTCTACTTGTAGTGTAGAGATTATTATTATTATTATTATTATTATTATTATTATTACTATTATTATTTGCTAAGGTACAACCCTAGTTGGAAGAGTAGGATGCTGTAAGCCCAGAGTCTCCAACGGAAAATAGCCCAGTGAGGAACAGAAACTAGGAAAAATAGACTATATTAAGAACAGTAACATTAAAATAAATATTTCCTATATAAACTATAGAAACTTTAACAAAACTAGAAGAAGAGAAAAAGTTAGAATAGTGTGCCCGAGTGTACCCTCAAGCAAGAGAACTCTAATCCAAGACAGTGGAAGACCATGGTACAGAGGCTATGGAACTAGGATTCCTAATATTCCCACCTGTATGGTACTACCTAAACTATTTTTTTTTTTGTCAAACTCTCTACAATGGTGGACAAATAGGCTGTAGTGCCACTCAATAATAGCTTCTTGTTACTGTTCTTATGATATTTTATTTTAATTATGCATTATTCCTCATATAGTTCATTTATTTATTTATCTCCTTTCCTCAATGGGCTATTTTTCACTGTTGGAGACCCTTGGCTTATAGCATCATGCTTTTCCAACTATGTTTGTAGTTTAGCAAGTAATAATAATAACAATAATAATAATAATAATAATAATAATAATAAATTATAGTAATAATAATATATATATATATATATATATATATATATATATATATATATATATATATAATCTTTTCCACCAGATCCCATTTACAAACTACTTTTCTTATCTTTCTTACTTTCTTTTACTTTCTTTTTACATTAATTTGATATTTTACTTACGTTTCACTTTAATTTTATATTTTTTACACATTTCTAATGAATTTCTAAATAGTTCTTTCTATTGATCTCATGCTATTATCATTAGATATTACTATGATGTAGGAAAACATCTGTGATTTAACGTATGATGGACGAGAGAGTTCCTGTTTTGTCCATCTCCTCACTGTGATCTATGTTAGTTTTAGATGAATCAACAGGTTCCAGATTTTTGGCATAAAAATATTTTATTTGTGCTTTCACTGATGAGTTTTGATTGCATGAAAAACAGCTTCCCTTAGGTAACCTTAACGCAAGGACAAGAGGAACAGACATTTTAACAACTTCAATAAGCAATGTCACAAAGTAGGACTAAATTTTACTTCCATATTATAATAAGCTATGCAATGATGGTGTTCCAGCTATGATGGCTAAGAACTAGGGATTTATTGAACATCGTAAGAAAGCAAATAATTTCGTTTTTTCAATGAAAACAGCTACGTCTGTTTAAACAGAAACATTTTTTTACTGGGATATGGCATTTTTATGAGATGTGATTGTTTAAAAAGTACCTACTTGCCAATATAAAATATTTGAAAAGGTTATATTGATGTTTATAAGCTATCTTTTCCAAAAGATTAATATTATTTTATTTATCACTTCAATACAAAGAACCTACTTGCTTAAGAAAAGTAATTTGAAAATGACATGCTTTCGATATTATTCATTTGCTTACGGTAGTTTGAAAACTACCCAAACTTGAATGAAAATTTTTAAAATTCAGTTTTCAATATAATTCACTTTCTGATTACTTATATGAAAAGTACTTAACTCAAATAGTTGAAATTGTAATACTTTAAATTTTCATAAACCTGTCACTCTTTCTTTAGATTACTAACAAATTACTTTGAGGATAAAATAACCAACAAAATTCTATGCTGTCTTAAGGAGCATTGAGGGATTGCAAGATGGCCTTCATCCAAAAAAAGGGTTCCCCACCTTTGTATTAGAGTATCCTCTACTATAGCATGCTCTCTTATCCATATTGCTCTTTTTCTGTCTCTTAGTTTTACTCCCATCATTATTCTTTCCATTGCTCTTTGAGTTGTAACTAGCGTATGTTCTAAGGCTTTAGTAAGGCTCCAAGCTTCTGATGCATAATTTAATACCGGTAGGACCATCTGATTAAATATTTTTCTTTTTAGAAAAAGTGGCATTTTAATTTTCATAATCTCATTTTGTTTACCAAATGTTCTCTATTCCATTCTTATCCTTCTTTTAATTTCGGTCTCCTGTCCTGGGGAAACACTTACTGTCTGCCCTAAGTATGTATATTAATTAACAAACAAGAGTGTATAAAATAATTGAGGCAACAAAGATAGTTTGTTTAGTCATACTTTAGTGGTGATGAATTGCAGGAGCAAATAAGTTTTAAAGTATGTTCACAAATGCCGTAATTAAGACTCGCTATTTATTGCAAAAAAAAAAAAATAAATAAATAAAAAAAATTTAAAAAATAAAATGTATTACGAATTTTCAATTAATTTCTCCTCTCATAATGCAAGTGATATTTAAGATGTTTAGATAATACCAGAGGGATATTAAACAAAGAGTGAAATAAAATAGTTGGTTTTTATTCTCTTAAAGAACATAGAAATTTATGTTGACTACCATTTGCTCTTTAGATTTCTGGTTTTCACATAAATCTTAAAATTCTTCAAACCAGAGAATCGAGACAATATAAAAGAGCTTGTTGCCAAGCTCAAAATAGAACATACAATTTCTAAACAGGTTTCGAGGGTACAAACGGGAGAACCTGACTGTCTTCTTTATAGGAAGAGGGCATCAATTACTCCCGAGGGTCATTTCAGATGTCCTCTTGTAATTTCATGCTTCATTTCCAGTGTCCTCAAAATTTCACGTTTCACTTCCTGCTTCCTCTTGTAATTCAACACTACACTTCAGGTGCCCTCTTGCAATTCCATGCTCCACTTCAAGTGTCCTCTTGTAATTTATTTCCTCACTTCTGGTGTCCTCTCGTAATTGCATGTTTCATTTCAGGTATTCTCTCGTAATTCAAGGTTTCACTTCAGGTGTCCTCTTGCAATTCCATGCTCCTATTCAGGTGTCCTCTTGTAATTTATTTCTTCACTTCAGGTATTCCCTCGTAATTCCAAGTTTCACCTCAGGTATCCTTTTGTAATTTCATGCAGCATCTCGCAGAGAGAAGTTGTCCGATGTCCATAGTTCAGGGCTGATGAGGGTACCTGACTTCTGCAAAATGTACATCGTCCATAAAGCGTGATGTCCTCTGATGACGATGCATCGCAGGAGAGAAATGAATTTTCTTGTATTCAACGTTTGAATAAAGCACTGGAGCCACGTAAATGGGAGCTGTGGGACTGTAATGACGAACTCTCTCGCGCATTAACTTCTCACTTAATTCTTCCTCAGTGAGAGGAAAAGGAAAAGCCTCTGCTGCAGTAGAT
>NC_090735.1:19227151-19242151 GCF_036898095.1 Palaemon carinicauda
AGATTTTGGGCATAAAAATATTTTATTTGTTCTTTCATTGATGAGTTTTGATTGTATGAAAAACATCTTCCCTTAGGTAACCTTAACGCAAGGACAAGAGGAACAAACATTTTAACAACTTCAATAAGCAATGTCACAAAGGAGGACTAAATTTTACTTCCTTATTATAATAAGTTATGCACTGATGGTGTTCCAGCTATGATGGCTAAAAACTAGGGA
Source organism: Palaemon carinicauda (assembly GCF_036898095.1). NCBI lineage: Eukaryota > Metazoa > Arthropoda > Malacostraca > Decapoda > Palaemonidae > Palaemon > Palaemon carinicauda. The sequence goes on from NC_090735.1 coordinate 19,227,371, forward strand.
TTTATTGAACATCTTAAGAAAGCAAATAATTGATTTTTTTTTTCAATGTTTAAACAGATACAATTTTTTACTGGGATGTTGCCTTTATATGAGATATGATTGTTTAAAAAGTACCTACTTGCCAATATAAGATATTAGAAAAGGTTATATTGTTGATATTTATAGGCTATTTTTTACAAAAGATTAATATTATTTTATTTATCACTTCAATACAAAGAACCTACTTGCTTAACTAAAGTAATTTGAAAATGACATGCTTTCGACATTATTCATTTACTTACGGTAGTTTGAAAACTACCCAAACTTGAATGAAATATTTTAAAATTTAGTTTTCAATAAATACATTTACTGATTAATTATATAAAAAGTACTTAATTCAAATATTTGAAATTGTAATGCTTTAGATTTTTATAAACCTGTCACTCTTTCTTTTGATTACTAATAAATTACTTGGAGGATAAAATACCCAACAAAATTCTATGCGGCCATAAGGAGCACCGAGGAATTGCAAGATACGATAGAATTGAGTTTTAACTTTAGCTGGAATAAGCTTTTATAGGACATGGAAATTTCATTAGTATAGGAAAAAGACTGAATAAATTATTCCATAAACTAAAGTTTAGCAGGAGAAAGGTAAAAAGGAGATTGAATAAACCTTAAAGTTTAGATATTAGCGATACCGTAGCAAAGAGTTTTAGCTTTAGCTGGAGATCTTAAAAGGTATTTATAGTTTTTATAGATACTGTATAAGTTCATATCTATATTTTGTTGTACTTTTGTTAAATTTTTGCAATAGAATAATTACACAAATAATGTAAATGGAAAATATGTAGTTATATTTTTGTAATAAAACAGAAGCTAAAGATAGCTACTATAGAAATATCTACAACGGCTATGTAACGCTAAGCGTGTGCAGAAATGGAAATAAAATTTATGGAAACAACCAACTAGGAGAGAGAGAGAGAGAGAGAGAGAGAGAGAGAGAGAGAGAGAGAGAGAGAGAGAGAATCAAACCATTGTTCTCTAGTCTTGGGTAGTGCCGTAGCCTCTGTACTATGGTCTTCCACTGTCTTGAGTTACAGTTCTCTTGCTTGAGGGTACATTCGGGCACACTATTCTATCTAAATTCTCTTCTTGTTTTGTTAAAGTTTTTATAGTTTATAAAGAGGATATCTATTTTAATGTTACTGTTCTTAAAATATTTTCTTTTTCTTAGTTTCCCTTATTCATTGGCCTATTTTCCCACTTGGGGCCCCTGAGCTTATAGCATCCTGCTTTTCCAAGTAGGGATTTAGCTTAGCAAGTAATAATAATAATAATAATAATAATAATGATGATGATGATGATGATAATTATCGGTTGTTGCAAGTACACTGCGGGACAAACGCTCGTATGTCTTTTACCTAGCGTCGGTTTACTATGCCAGTCTATATGTATAGTATATACTGTATGTTAAAGCACACATAAGTAATATAGTATAGGATAATGATGATAGTAATAATAATAATAATAATAATAATAATAATAATAATAATAATAATGATAATAGATTTTCATGAAATATAAATGCCTTAGTGTATATTATTCCTACAGGAATCCTCGTGTTTACGTAGTTTCCCCCAAATTCTCCGGCTTGAGCCTTTGGTTGAATAAACGTTATATATTAATTTGCATTTGCATTACTGCAACACTGTTAAATAATTCTTTTTTTTTCTTTTTCAAATGAACACCGATTAACTTAAGGTTTACATTTTTTTTCAGAGATCTTTAGAAGCTTACAAGTAGGAAATGGACTGTGAAGGCCTTTATCCTCAAATATATTTACATACACACTTACATATTTGCGCACACTATATATATATATATATATATATATATATATATATATATATATATATATATATATATATATATATATATATATACAGTATATATAGGTATGTATATATATATATATATATATATATATATATATATATATATATATATATATATATATATATATATGTATATATATGTATACACACACACACACACATATATATATATATACATATATATATATATATATATATATATATATATATATATATATATATATGTATATATATGTATACACACACACACACACATATATATATATATACATATATATATATATATATATATATATATATATATATATATATATATATATATATATATATATATAGACAGTTGTTAGGTTATTCTATTGCTATAGCAGGTACTAGATAAGCTACAACCTTAGTTTGAAAAACAGGGTGATATAAGCCTAAGGGATCCAACAGGTAAAAATAGCCCAGTAAGGAAAGGAAATAAATACACTGCACGAAAAGTGATGAATATAAGATATCTTAAGATCGGTATTAACGTTAAAATAGATCCATCATGTGTAAACTATGAAGACTCACTAGGAATAAAATCTATAAAGCAAGAAGAAAAAAGTAAAAAACTTTACCTTTTTTGCGAGGTATGTTTGAAACTGGAATTGTGTTCTCTCGTTAAATAAAAGAAGTTTACAAGTAACATAAAATTTCATTTCATTAACAAAAACACGATTTCTTCAGTTCAGTAATTAACTTGTGAAGGTTCCTAATATTTCAGTGTTTTAGATTCTTTGTATCCCGTCTCTCAACTGGATTTTACACAATTGTGACTATTCTTTGCATCCAGATCTTCCAATTTTCTCTACAACAACTACGAAGAACCAGATGTTTGCAGTTCTAAAATTCTTGCCGTATATTTCATAAAGGTTCAATGACAGAAAATCTTGAAATGTTTTTTCCTGTCAAATAGTTAGAACTTCCAAATTTCAAATTGGGTGGAAGCGATTTTCTGTTGAACAGGTTAACCAAAATTCGTTCTATGGTTTATATGCTTTATATGTCAATTATGTTCAATATGTTCATTTTAACGTGTTATGTATAGTTCATATGCTTTATATGTCACCTTTATGTTCAACATGATGGTCATTTTAACGTGTTTTAATTTTTTCGTATATTTCATTTCCATTTTTTGGTGACCATAAGGATAGATACTAACCAAGTGAATGCAATCTGTTTAGTATTATTCCCATGAATAACAAAAACATTGAAAAAATATGACAGTTGTATGTGAATATCTGTATATTGGTTATATATACAGTACACACATTTTTTTCTTTTTTAATAACAAATAAGCGATGTTTCTAAATAGACCGGCGATACAAAACAAATTTCTACTCGTGAGTAAGCTTGTGGTTAGCTACTCATCTGACCTCCCATTTTCTCGTGCCACAGTAGAACGTCATTTTCATCATCCCAGTTTAACAAAAGGTGGATCAGACTGTACCATTCCCGAAGGATAAATTAAAGGGTCTAAGTTTCAATTTCCATTGGTTCCTGGTTCCACTATGCTCTAGTTTTCAAGAGTTCCTGTGGAACACTACTTGAACAGGTGCGGTGCAAGGTGCGAAACGTTGGTACCACAGATTACAGACGGAACCTTATCAGCTGTAATGTTCTTTCCTTCTACATATTTCCCTTATCTCCATTGGCCTTATCTTAAATATCGAGCAACTTTATCCTGCTGCGATCACTGACAGATAAGTAAGGGGTAGGAGGAATGGGATAAGGATAAGGTTAATGATATTCAGTCACTTTTATTGTAGGATTTGGGATGAGGGGTAAGGGATAAAGGATAATCACCCAATTTTATGTATGTTAAAGTCAGAAATTTTCTTATATCAAGAGGCATCAGGACTCAGGTTGGGGGAGTAGAGGAAGGTAAAGGTTGGGGAAGGATGAAGGAAGTAGGAATATCAAAAATTGGGCAGACCCCTTTGCTTAGTCTCTCTTATTGTCAAGTTCAGGATCAGGATTGTCGCCCATTGCTTCGGCTTTATTGATGGGCGTTCTGATTACTTATGACAGGACTGTTTTGAGCTACCCCGCCAAAGCATCTTGCAATAATGTGCCCCGTATGTAGCTCCTCTTTCCGGTGAGATCAACAATTAAACACAACACCTCACCTGGCTGAGATGTAATTGGATGTTCAGTCTTGATAAGGGTAACTGGCTTGTGCTAAAGGTTAGCCAAATCTCGATCACTATGTCCTCTGATTCCGAGATGGACACGTCAAAGGGGAGAAATGAATCTACTTGTATTGGACGTCAGAACAGTATATTGGTGCCTCTTAGATTGGAGTTGTGGGACTATTATGATGAATTCTTTCTCTCCTTAACTTTTCAGCCAATTCTTCGGTGAGGGGCCAAGGGAAAGCCTCTCTTTCTGTAGATGGGATCTTAAAAGGTGTGCCATCTTTTTAGCGTTTTGTTTGTCTACTAAAATATGAAGCCATATAAACGGAAGATACAAATGTGCAGAGCTAAGACTACCAAATGCAATGATACGTTTGTCTTTGGACTTTGGGTGAACTGCATGTTTGTCATTGGCAACTTGGTTCGCTAGGTTAAGCTCCGCCTCTTTATGACGTCACGCAAATGGTGTAGATTTCAGGGACTTTACCGGGACGACCGCCTCTGTGACGTACTGTATGACACACTATTATAATTGTATAGAATATCTATGGGATAACTACAAAATGACGAATTTCAATCTTATGAAGAACTCTTCAAGATTATGATGGCACCAAATCAATCAATAATTTGCTGAAGGATAGTAAAATGACTGAAATCAAACAAGTAGTTATATTACAAAATTTCGCGGTATCTGCTATCTTCTGAAACTGACGTCACAATTTCAACAGGTATCGGCAGGAATTGATGCAGCCACATGAATTTGGTTGATTAATCCCATTATATAGATGGTGAATATTTACCATAACGGACTTCCTCTAGTGTTTAATAATTTCAATTTAAAGTCATTTGACTTTGGTCTATCATACCGATTCTAATGAACTTGACGTTGTGACGGGCCGAGAGAGGAGTTGTGAACTCAAAGGCAGGATGCAATAGACTGAGTTATATATTAAGGAACACTCTTCTTTATATACAAAACCTCAAGGCAACAGGACATAGCATGTTCGAGAGACAGACAATGTTCAGAGCAAAACAGCAGACATGAATTTTCATGTTCGTTTGAGTGCAGGGAAGAGCGAAGATACAAGCATATTATATACAAAAGGAATTAGGTACAATTGTGTGACACACGGTTGGTACATGGCTCCCCCTCTAAAAATGACATACTGAACATGTTACATAGGTGCCCTGAATCTGGAGAGGTAGTAGTAAAAACTGCACCGATTAGCGACAGTGAGTGGCTGTAGAAGTCGTTGGTTGGGGTGCGAGCGAGTGGTGGATGATGGGTGGCTGTTGCCGCTCCGGCTCGTCACGGGGTAGGCGAGTGTGTCCTACGGCATTCATAGGCGTGTGTGTCCTACGGCATTCATAGGCGAGTGTGTCCTACGGCATTCATAGGCCTACGGCGTTCATAGGCGTATATGTCCTACGGCATTCATAGGCGTGTCCTACGATATTCACGTGAGCTTCGGTTGAAGTTGAATAGATGTCCTCTTCGTCACGAGAGGAGGCGTTGATGGAGGTTTGAAAGTCATGAAGTGGGTTCACATCACGAGGAGAGCCGTCTGCGGCAGGTTGCAGGCGAGTGATACTGGTCATTTTCCCGAGGGTGAGCGAAGCCCTTTGGTCCCCCAACGGTTGTTGAGAGAGCTGAAAAGGCGTTGCTATACGGGCGGCTGGCGACGGCGAGTACTGCTGCAGAAGGTATGCGTTGACGGCGTCATAGTAACGGTGAGAGGTGTAGGGGGGATGGGGAGGCGGGAGGAGCGAGTCACTCCGGGGTCACCAATGTGACGGGCCGAGAGAGGAGTTGTGAACTCAAAGGCAGGATGCAATAGACTGAGTTATATATTAAGGAACACTCTTCTTTATATACAAAACCTCAAGGCAACAGGACATAGCATGTTCGAGAGACAGACAATGTTCAGAGCAAAACAGCAGACATGAATTTTCATGTTCGTTTGAGTGCAGGGAAGAGCGAAGATACAAGCATATTATATACATTAGGAATTAGGTACAATTGTGTGACACACAGTTGGTACAACGTTACCTGTGAAGTTTTTAAAATGCTTCACCTTTTCCTCCTTAATCAACGTCACGGGATCATGAGAAATATCCCTCTATACAGAGACGCTTTAGCATGAACAGGGCCCCAAACATACGCTGTGCAATGAGGATATTTCATTTGCTTCGTAAGATTCATTGCAGGTGAAGAACTTATGAAATAGTAGATTAATGACGGGTTGTAATTCACGTGAATAATTTAAATATAAAGGTTATTTTCTCTTTCCCTATATGATTGGGGATGCCTTAACATAGCGAAAGAGTTTGGGAATCGTTAAGATCAGCGTAATAAGTTTTTTTGGTGTGAGGGAGCAGACGAAAATCTCCCACCACCACCAATCCTAACTGGCAAGCGTGGTGATGAAAATGGCTAAACCCGAGACATGAATTGCATCTGAGGCCTTTGTCCTGTATTTGTTGTTTTTGTTTTTGTATTTTCTCTTAATCATTGTTATTGTCTCGAAATAGATTTTTGCTTGATACATGAACTAGCGATTAACAAGGAAAGTTCCGCCCTCTTCTATTGAATCGTATAAAATCCTTAGCTAGTATGAATTGCCATCAATTGGGTCAATTGGTGGGTCGGAAAGTTGGCTAAAGCAAGGTCTTGGTTAAACTCGCTGGAATATGAGAGGAGTATTAACAAGTAAATCCTTTTTTATATGCTATTAACACTTGGGATTTGACACTTAATTTTCATCATATATGTATATATATATATACATATATATATATATATATATATATATACATATATATATATATATATATATATATATATATATATATATATATACACACACACACACATATATATATATATATATATATATATATATATATATATATATATATATATATATACACACACACATATATATATATATATATATATATATATATATATATATATATATATATATATATATATATATATATATATATACACACACACACATATATATATATATATATATATATATATATATATATATATATACATATATATATATATATATATATATATATCTATACTGTATATATATATAATATATATATATATATATATATATATATATATATATATCTACAGTATATTTAAATATATATTTTTGGGCTCAAGCCATGTCGTCCTGATGGAAGTTCCTATAAGGTAGCTTCCTAGGGTATATTACAACTACGGCGATATTCCCAGAGAATTTACCTTAAGGTACCAGAATTCTAACTCCTGGAGCGAGTATCCCTCGTGAAAGGGATATCGCGACATATCAGAGGACGTATTCTAGACACGTCACATGGCAATCTACAACCTGGACAGAGATTTCGTCTCGTAGGAGGTGATTGACGAGATACGAATTCGGGAAAGAAAAAGCGGAGCCGCTCCCAAGGCTTCCCTATCCCCCGATTCGTATGCGTGCCTGGCGCCAATCCTGGCGCCATCTGTATTCCTTTTTGCGTAGCTTAACAACTCGGTGTTTTTTCCTGTTTTTCTCGCAAATCTTGGATTTATTCGGCTTTTCATGGCTTCTTCGTCTTCGTTGGCCTCTGATAAGTTGAGTATAGTGTCTGTTATGTATAAATGTAGGCTCTTGGTAAAATTTTGAGTGATTAATAGGATTAATCTTTGATACAAGAGCCGTAGCCTACCAGAGGTGTCCTGGACACTGTCGCTCGCTAGGTATAAATTAGTTAGTCAGAGCGACATTCCTGGTTGTTTTGCTTTAATAAATTTTAGCTATTTAGCTTTACATAGGATTTCCTTTCGTGCTTAGTATTATTTGGCGAAGTATTCGCCATTCTGGCCTACGTTAGGCCATGTAGCCTAGTCGTTTGGTCCTAGTACTTCATGCATGAATTTGGTTTTTCCGAGTGTAATTAAAATTTTATTGAAGCTTTAGGCTATATTTTATACATTTTAGACTGTGTGGAATATTTCCAAGATTGTATACGTGTGAGTTTCGGTGAATTAGGTAATCGATTCTCTTGGTGCCTAGGCTAATTGCTTATGGAGCCTTAGTATACTTTATCATACTTCCAGGTTGCTTTCTTTTCTTCGGAGAAGGTATGCAATCCCTTTCCCTCTGTTTAAGCCTTGGGCTTATCCCTAAGTGGTTTTTTCCAAATTTATTTTCGATAAAACTATACTAGGGTGTTACTGTACCTTCCTGTTCCTGTAGTTATGGTTCAAGAGGGACAGAACAACAGAGTTTTTAGTCTGAGTCTGTGTTGTCTGGCTTGGGGCAGAGTCCCCCTCGTTGACCTAACACATACAAAGGGAGCTTAGCTCCCTTAGGTCACTACCGAAGGTTTCTGTAGTTATGATTCCTTCTTTTGTGATCGACCAGACTAAGTCCTGTTGCTGTTCTCGGGGGAGGATAAGTTCTTCCCTTGGGAGTAGCAACGCCTTCCTTGCTTTGGTGCTCTGGAAGCTGGCAAGTATTGCTGGCCTTTTCCCTTAGATCTCCCTTAGGCTAAGATAAGTTTCTTGGCTGCGGGTGATCTGTCACTAAAGCAAGGTTGGCAGGACCCTCTTGTCCCTTCCCCCTCTATCTCCGTAATGGCCTAGCCATTACTGTACTGTACCTTGCCGGCCGGCAGAGCTGGCCGGCAGGGGTCTTACTGTACTGTACGTCGTTCTACTTCTGGACCTAGTATAGGTTGGGATGTGGAATTGACTCAGCCCATTGCCGGCCGGCAGAGCTGCTGGCCGGCAAGGGTCTTATGTTTTCGAGTGCTGCCCGGACCTCTCTTGGTCCCTCATCCATGCCTGCCGGCAGAGCCGAACGGCATTGGTCAAGGAAGCCTGAATTAGTTTCTCCCCTTCCTTATATGCACTCTTTCGGTTGCCGGGCTTGGAGGTAGTGTACACTCTTATCCCGGCATCCATTCTATTTTCTTCTAGTGCTGTACCTGTCCCGGCTGCCGGCCTATGAGGCCGGCAGCCGGGCAGGTGTAGTTCTCTGGTTCTTTTGCTGCCGGCTGGCATCGGTCTTGTACCTTTGCCGGCCGGCTTATGTCAGCCCTTGTCTGCCGGTCACCAAGAGTGTGGCCGGCAGCTGGGTACTACCTTGTGTAGTTGCTGTCCGGCAGCCATTGCCGGCCAACACTGGCTGTTACCGGCTGGCAGTAGCTGCCGACCGGCACAGGCATTTGAACCAGAGTGCTGCCGCCCTATAGCTGTTAAGTAGTATACTTTAAAGCTAGTTGTGGTGTGTGCCGGCCGGCAAAGGCAGGCCGGCACACATCCCCCTTATACTGTACTAGTATTCTTCTGTATAGCATATACAGTAAGAAGAAAACTATAGTAAAGGTTTTGGTACAGCACTGTATCTTCTAACACTATTGTGTTTTCTTGCACAGCCCTTTACTGTTGCCCTCAGATAGGAAGCGGAGTTCTTCCCTGTCTATTATCCAGGATTTTAAAATCATTGCTTAGGTGTGAGCTCCACCTGTTTCCTATGGAAACCTTGCATTGGTTACTCTAGAAGAGATAAACCTTTTTGATTTTATTATCTGGAAGGCTGCAGCAATGGGTTGTGAGGGAAACACAAGTGTGTGTCTTTCCTTTATGAATTGTTATGCTATAATATGCATATCCAGTGATACATAGTTCACTTGATACTCATGGAAATTTCTTCTCTTTACAGGAGGACCCTCCGAAGTGCGGAAATGTTTTCTGCAATGTCCGCAGCAAGAACCTCTGCGGACATGAGTGTTGTAGGAGACACGCAGCATGCGCTGTCTCCAAGGATGATCTCCAGTATTGGGACCCTCAGGTATGTACTGTATGCACTAACCTGATTACTGAGGCTTTTGATTCCCCTAGAACGGCGGAATCAAGGGATATAGCAAGGGAAAAGCTTCGTACTTGGGTAAGGGGCTTCAAGAAGAACACCTCTGGCCCTTATCTTCCAAGTGAGAAGATGAGGGCGTATCTTTTTCCCCAGGCATCAGCTGATGCAGTGATTCCCCAGCCTCAAGAGGAGATCCCTCAAGATCAAGTCCAGGTGGACGTGGAAGTCGCAGTTGCGATGCAAGACATCCAGTTGGATGACAGGATGTCTGACCTGGACGATCGTTTGGAAGAAGACCTCCTGGCAGAAGGTCAGGATGAAGTTCAAACCCCGGATGTCGTAGAGGATGTGGTCGACGAGGTGTCGGCTACTCCGGTTCAGATGCCGGAGCCTATCCCCTCAACATCGGCTGGTCTCCCAGTAGAACTGGGACAGGCCCTCTCTTCGATTGTTGGAATGATCCAACAAATGCAGAAGGAGAATCAGGAGAAGGCGGCTGCAATGGAACTGCGGCTGCAATGGAACTGCGTATGCAGTCCCTGGCAGAATCACATGGGCCCCGGAAAAGGCTCAATGTGAAAGACCTTCCCATATGCTCAGATGCTAACCCATGGAGGTATGCTGAGCACATGCCGATGACGACTGGAAAGATCGTCATCTCGGATAAGCTGGGTTCAGTTCCCCTAGAGGAGGTAGAATTCTGGCCCAGCAAGGCATCATATCCGGACTGCTATGTCCGGCTGAGAAAAGAACCAGCTTCAAGGGAGGAGACAGAGCCGAAGGAGGTCATTATTATGGACCACGCTAAGGCTCAAGCCCTACTTTCATCCTCGATGAAAGAGAGGGGCTTCTCTAACTCGAAGGTAGCTGCATTGAGCAAGAAGCTCCCTTCTTTTGTGTCCTCTCCTGATAGAGCCTTCCCCTTTTTACAGAAAGGGTTTGCGGCTGTCCTAAAGGCAGTCGAGGCCGGCAAGCCTTGCCCCCCCCTGGAGGAGTGTAAACCCTTGTCGCTGGCCCTGCCTATGGACCACAAAGACTGGAAGGATGTCCATCTGACATTCTCAGTGGGAAAGTTGGAGGCTGATATTGCCGGACGGCAATTCGGCGAGGACCTCCCCAAGCTGTCCGAATCTCTTTTACGAAGAGAGTTCGAGACAAAAGAAAGACTGGCTGCCTCAATGTCTCATCAGACTACTCTTGAGACGATGGCAAGTGACCCCAAGGTCCATGAAATGTTCATGGTAGTGGCTAAGTCTCACCTAGCCACAGTGACGAAGGACCTTTATGGCTTCGTCAAGGCAAGGAGAGCTTGCAGGGAGTTCGTGTTCACCGGGGCTTCGGTGAGACACGAGCCAAGGAAGTTAATCTCCTCCAACATTTGGGGAAAAGACCTTTTCCCTACCGATATGGTCAAAAAGGTTGTTGATAAGGCCGCTGTGGAGAATAGAAACCTTCTCCAGAAGTGGGGCCTGGCTATCAAAAGAAAATCTTCCCCGGATGAGGGTCCTCAACCAAAGAGGAAGAATATGAGGACTAGGCTACCGTCTCGGCCAGCCAAGCCTTATAGACAGCAACAGCAACTGCAATTGCCATTGCCTCCAGTGCCCCAGATGGTGGCACAAACCCCGACTACTTTTCAGTGGGTACCCCAGGCTGTGCCAGGTCAGTCAACCACATTCACCCCAACGTTCGAAGGACAGTCTTCTTCCTTTCGTGCAAAACCTAGAGGAGCAGCCAGAGGCTCGTCTAGGCACCCCTCAAGGGGAAGGGGATTCAGAGGTGGTCGTGGTCAGGGAGGCAAGACCTCAGGACGGCAGTCCAAGTGAAACGATACCGGTAGGAGGGAGACTGATGAAATTTTGGGATCGCTGGACCTTCGATCCCTGGGCCCAAAGCCTACTCAAGAATGGACTGGGCTGGAGCTGGTACAGCACTCCACCCCCGTGCCTTCGGTTTTTCCAACACTCCACCCCCGTTTTGGAGGAGTACGTTCAAGAACTGTTGGAGAAAAAGGTGATCCGAAAGGTGAAGTCCATCAAATTCCAAGGGAGGCTGTTTTGTGTTCCCAAGAAAGACTCGGAAAAGCTCAGAGTCATTCTGGACTTGTCGCCACTCAACAAGTTCATAGTGAATTGCAAATTCAAAATGCTAACACTGCAACACATAAGGACCTTACTGCCCAAGAGGGCATACTCAGTCTCTATAGACTTGTCAGACGCCTATTGGCGCATTCCAATCAGCCGTCGACTCTCCCCCTACCTAGGGTTCAGGCTACAACGGAGACTGTACGCCTTCAGAGCCATGCCATTCGGGCTAAACATAGCCCCAAGGATTTTCACGAAGCTTGCGAGCGCAGCTCTCAAACAATTACGCCTAAAGGGAATTCAGGTAGTAGCCTACCTGGACGACTGGCTGGTGTGGGCAGCATCCGAGACCGAATGCTTGCAAGCTTCCAGTCAGGTGATCCAGTTCCTAGAGTACCTAGGCTTCAAGATCAACAAAAAAGTCTCGACTTTCTCCATCCCAAAAGTTCCAGTGGCTGAGAATCCACTGGGACCTTTTGTCACACAGTTTCTCCATCCCGACGAAGAAAAGGAAGGAGATAGCGGGCTCTGTCAAGAGACTTCTAGATTCCGAAAGGATATCAAGACGCGAAAAGGAGAGGGTACTAGGCTCTCTCCAGTTTGCTTCAGTGACAGACCCAGTGCTAAGAGCACAGCTAAAGGATGCAACCGGAGTTTGGAGAAGGTATGCATCAAACGCGCGAAGAGACCTGAGAAGACCAGTGCCGCCTCGGCTACATACTCTTCTCAGACCTTGGTCCCAAGCCAGACATCTAAAGAAGTCGGTTCTTCTTCAGCCACCTCCCCCGTCGATGACGATTCACTCAGACGCCTCAAAGGAGGGATGGGGAGGTCACTCTCATCGGAAAAAAGTCCAGGGGACTTGGTCCAAGCTATTCAGGACCTTTCATATAAACTTTCTAGAAGCTATGGCAGTGCTCCTTACCTTAAAGAAAGTCTCCCCGCGTCACTCGATCCACATAAGATTGGTGATGGACAGCGAGGTGGTTGTGAGATGCTTGAATCGACAAGGGTCGAGGTCACCACCTCTCAACCAAGTGATGTTAGCCATTTTCCGATTGGCGGAAAAGAAGAAGTGGTACCTGTCGGCAGTTCACCTTCAAGGAGTCCGCAATGTGACAGCGGACGCTCTATCCAGGTTCACACCGATAGAGTCGGAATGGTCCTTAGACGCAGGATCATTCTCCTTCATTCTGAATCAAGTCCCAGAACTGCAAATAGACCTCTTTGCGACGAAAGACAACAAGAAGTTGCCCCTGTACGTGTCCCCGTACGAGGACCCCTTAGCGGAAGCAGTGGGCGCAATGTCCCTCGACTGGAACAGATGGTCCAGGATTTATCTGTTCCCTCCTCACAACCTTCTGTTGAGGGTCCTCAACAAACTGAGATCCTTCAAGGGGGTAGCGGCAATAGTGGCCCACAAGTGGCCGAACAGTATGTGGTTCCCCTTGGCGTTGGAACTACAGATGAAGTTCGTGCCGCTACCACATCAAGTTCTGACCCAGCGAGTCCAGAAGTCGACTGTCTGCGCTTCATTACAGAAAACCCGGACCCTGCAGCTCATGATTTTCTCGCCCTTGCAGTGAGAAAGCGTTTCGGGATTTCGAAAGCCAGCATAGACTTCCTAGAGGAATATAAGTGCAAATCGACTAGAAGGCAATATGAGTCATCTTGGAGAAAGTGGGTGGCCTTTGTAAAGGCAAAGAATCCGCAGGAGATCTCAACAGACTTCTGCTTATCTTTCTTCATCCACCTCCATGGCCAAGGGTTGGCAGCTAACACGATTTCAGTGTGTAAATCCGCTTTGATGAGACCCATTTTATTTGCCTTCCAGATCGACCTAGGTAACGAGATCTTTAATAAAGTTCCGAAAGCCTGCGCTAGGCTCAGACCTTCAGCACCTCCAAAGCCCATCTCATGGTCTTTAGACAAAGTTCTTCATTTCGCCTCCCTGTTGAGCAATGAAGAATGTGCGTTAAAGGATTTGACGCAAAAAGTTATTTTCCTATTTGCACTCGCGTCCGGGGCCAGGGTTAGTGAGATCGTAGCCCTCTCGAGAGAGGCAGGTCGTGTTCAGTTCCTGGATGGGGGGGATCTGAACTGGCCAGACAGTACTACATTGGATCCTTCTCTCTATTATTATTATTATTATTATTATTATTATTATTATTACTAGCCAAGCTACAACCCTAGTTGGAAAAGCAAGATGCTATAAGCCCAAGGGCTCCAATAGGGAAAAATAGCCCAGTAACGAAAGGAAATAAGGAAATAAATAAATGATGAAAACAAGTTAACAATAAATCGTTCTAAAACAGTAACAACGTCAAAGCAGATATGTCCTATATAAACTATTAACAACATCAAAAACAGATATGTCATATATAAACTATAAAAAGACTCATGTCAGCCTGGTCAACATAAAAATATTTGCTCCAACTTTGAACTTTTGAAGTTCTACTGATTCAACTACCCGATTTGGAAGATCATTCCACAACTTGGTAACAGCTGGAATAAAACTTCTAGAATACTGTGTAGTATTGAGTCTCATGAAGGAGAAGGCCAGGCTATTAGAATTAACTGCCTGCCTAGTATTACGAACAGGATAGAATTGTCCACGGGGATCTGAATGTAAAGGGTGGTCAGTTATGAAAAATCTTATGCAACATGCATAATGAACTAATTGAATGACGGTGCCAAAGATTAATATCTAGATCAGGAATAAGAAATTTAATAGACCTTAAGTTTCTGTCCAACAAATTAAGATGAGAATCCGCGGCTGAACACTAGACAGGAGAACAAT
>NC_090735.1:19247151-19254651 GCF_036898095.1 Palaemon carinicauda
CAAATGAACACCGATTAACTCAAGGTTTACATTTTTTCAGAGATCTTTAGAAGCTTACAAGTAGGAAATGGACTGTGAAGGCCTATATCCTCAAATATATTTACATACACACTTACATATTTGCGCACACTATATATATATATATATATATATATATATATATATATAGATATAGATATACATTTATATATATATATATATATGTATATAATATATATATATATATATATATATAAATGTATATCTATAGATATATATATATATATATATATATATGTATATATATATATATATATATATATATATATATATAGAGAGAGAGAGAGAGAGAGAGAGAGAGAGAGAGAGAGAGAGAGAGAGAGAGAGAGAGAGAGAGAGAGAGAGAGAGAGAGACAGTTGTTAGGTTATTCTTATTGCTATAGCGGGTACTAGATAGGCTACAACCTTAGTTTGAAAAAAAGGTTGATATAAGCCTAAGGGATCCAACAGGTAAAAATAGCTCAGTAAGGAAAGGAAATAAATACACTACGCGAAAAGTGATGAATATAAGATATCTTAAGATCGGTATTAACGTTAAAATAGATCCATCATATGTAAACTATGAAGACTCACTAGGAATAAAATCTATAAAGCAAGAAGAAAAAAGTAAAAAACTTTACCTTTTTGCGAGGTATGTTTGAAACTTCACCTTTTCGCGAGGTATGTTTGAAACTGGAATTGTGTTCTCTCGTTAAATAAAAGTAGTTTACAAGTAACATAAAATTTCATTTCATTAACAAAAACACGATTTCTTCAGTTCAGTAATTAACTTGTGAAGGTTCCTAATATTTCAGTGTTTCAGATTCTTTGTATCCCGTCTCTCAACTGGATTTTACACAATTGTGACTATTCTTTGCATCCAGATCTTCCAATTTTCTCTAAAACAACTACGAAGAACCAGATGTTTGCAGTTCTAAAATTCTTGCCGTATATTTCATAAAGGTTCAATGACAGAATATTCTTGAAATGTTTTTCCTGCCAAATAGTTGGAACTTCCAAAGTTCAAATTGGGTCGGTGGGATTTTCTGTTGAACAGGTTAACCAAAATTCGTTCTATGGTTTATATGCTTTATATATTAATTTTTATGTTTATTATGTTCATTTTAACGTGTTATGTATAGTTCATATGCTTTATATGTCACCTTTATGTTCAACATGATGTTCATTTTAACGTGTTCTAATTTTTCGTATATTTTTCTTCCATTTTTTGGTGACCATAAGGATAGATACGAACCAAGTGAATGCAATCTGTTTATTATTATTCCCATGAATAACAAAAACATTGAAAAAATATGAGATGTATGTGAATATCTGTATATTGGTTATATATACAGTACATACTTTTTTCTTTTTGAATAACAAATAAGCGATGTTTCTAAATAGACTGGCGATACAAAACAAGTTTCTACTCTTGAGTAAGCTAGTGGTTAGCTACTCATCTGAGCTCCCATTTCTCGTGCCACAGTAGAACGTCAGATTCATCATCCCAGTTTAACAAAAGGTGGATCAGACTGTACCATTCCCGAAGGATAAATTAAAGGGTCTAAGTTTCAATTTCCATTGGTTCCTGGTTCCACGATGCTCCAGTTTTCAAGAATTCCTGGGGAACACTACTTGAACAGGTTCGGTGCGAGGTGCGAAACGTTGGTACCATGGAGAACAGACGGAACCTTATCAGCTGTAATCTTCTTTCCTTCTATATATTTCCCTTATCTCCATTGGCCTAGTCGTATATTGAGCAACTTTATTCTGCTGCGATCATTGACAGATAAGTAAGAGGTAGGAGGAATGGGATAAGGATAAGGTTAAGGATAATCAGCCACTTTTATTGTAGGATTTGGGATGAGAGGTAAGGGATAAAGGATAAACAGCCACTTTTATTTTCTTATATCAAGAGGCATCAGGCCTCAGTTTGAGAGAATAGGGGAAGGATGAAGGAAGTAGGAATATTAAAAATTGGGCAGACCCCCCTTTGCTCAATCTCTCTTGTTGTCAAGTTCAGGATAAGAATTGTCGCCCATTGTTTCCGCTTTATTCGAGGGCGTTCTGAGTACTTATGACTGAACTGTTTTGAGCTACCCCGCTAAAGCATCTTGCAATTATGTGCTCTGTCTGTAGTTCCTCTTATCGGTGAGATCTAGCAGTTTTAAACAACACCTCACCTGGCTGAGATGTAATTGGATGTTCAGTGTTGATAAAGGTAAGCGGCTTGTGCTAAAGGTTCGCCAAATCTCGATCACTATGTCCTCTGATTGCGAGATGGACACCTCAAAGGGGAAAAATGAATCTTCTTGCATTGGACGTCAGAATAGTATATTGGTGCCTCTTAGATTGGAGTTGTGGGACTATTAGGATGAATTCTTTCTCTCCTTAACTCTTCAGCCAATTCTTCGGTGAGCAGCCAAGGGAAAGCCTCTCTTTCTGTAGATGGGATCTTAAAAGGTGAGCCATCGTTTTAGTGTTTTGTTTGTCTACAAAACTATGAAGCAATATAAACGGAAGATACAAATGTGCAGAGCTGAGACTACCAAACCCAATGCTACGTTTGTCTATGGGTGAACTGAATGTTTGTCATTGGCAACTTGGTTCGGTACGTTAAGCCCCTCCTCTTTATGACGTCACGCAAATGGTGTAGATTTCAGGGACCAAAGACAATGCACGAAAGATGGGAAGCTCAATCCACAGCCGCATCGGCCGCATACAAATTAGTACCCGGCATGAAATGAAGATGGCGGTAGCATTGCACCTCCCTACATCGTCTGTTTGTTTACAAAGCGGGGCATACAATTTCAATCATGAGTGGGCGTAGCCATCATCAGCCGTGTGTGGGGTTTGCAATAGGACGAAAAATAATTTCCCCATCTGATTTTTCATGCTTTACCTCAGAATAAAGAAAGGTAATAAAATCATTACATCTGTTACAAAGTACAAAATGACTTTTAGAGAAAATGAAGAAATAAAATAGACCAAAGCAAAATTGAATGTCGGTGCAGTGTTATTCCGAAATAAATATTGGAAAATATTTACAATACGATGGACGCCTCTAAGCGGAAAGAAAATGTATTTATATGTGATTTTCGACTAGAAAAAATTATATTTTTTTACTTGTGTACATTAATTGCTTTCAACATAAAATATGTGTTTTTCTGTTGTATTATGATGTGATTTGAATGATTTTGAGGTTCATTTCCATCAAATGAATACTTATCCTTCCACCACCCCTCCCCCTATAGATAACAGTCTGGGGGAATCTCCTTGGGAAGCGTGGTTTTGGGTGGGGGAGACAAAGTAGGTAAAAACAGGGCAAAATGGAGGAAAAAACATAAATATAACACTCAAACATATAAAAATGGACCGGTAAACAGGTATATACTGAATTCGAAATACATAAAAACACTGGAAATGGAAAAAACCCGAGCCAAGAATTTTACATGAGAAAATGCACTATATGACCAGTTATTGCACGTCACATTATAGTTTTGCACTAACCTAACCTAACCTAACGTTTTACTCGATTTGTATAAGAACTAGGTTACCTTATTAATGTCCATAACTAAAATAATACCAAAAATATTCTTGCCATTTGAAACCCCAACAACCAACCTAACCTTCCTGGTAGTGTACATCAGTAGCCTAATCATGTCAACAGTAAACCTAACCATATCTGCAGTACCATAACCATGCCAACAGTTACCTAACCATGTCAACAGTAATTTGCAATGGAAATGAAGCTATCTTGCAAAACATATCAAAATCAATTAGAAAAACTATATTTTCTTGTCATTTAGAGGCGTCAATTGTATTTCAAATAAATACCTCAAAGTTATATTTGCATATCTTGAAAATCTCTAGAAATATGAAATAAACACACCAATTCCTATCACTGTCATACAATTCGTGAATATTGGGTTTCCATGCCTTTTCCAGATAGGCTACTCACAGCAACTTCGATATACTGTATACATACTGTAGTTATGTTATATCCTCAGCAGCTTACCCTTGGGTTGTAGTTATAAGTGTTAATCTTAATTCTTCATTAATAAAAAATTATTTATGGAACCAAAGCTGTTTCATCAGGAAGGATATATCTTGTGGGAGCATTCATATGGGAGAGCATAAGTACTGTAGGTTAGTTAAGTTAGAGTGTTTTACTTTAATTTCAAGTTCACTAACCTTTTAATCTATGATTGAATTTTCCTATATGTATGGATAAAAGCATTCAAAATAAAAAAAAAAAATACATGCAATCCAGCATATCTGCTCCCACAAGATCCATTCTTACCGTTTCATCTATGTTTCTGTATTATATGCTCATAATTGTTAAATTTTAAAAATGAAATCTTGTAATTGGTACCAATACCCCGCATAGTATTCCAAAGTAAATTTACCATTTGGCAGCAAATGTACGCAGTAATACAGTAGTAATAAATTGGAAAAACAAGTTGTGAAAACCTATAATATTTGCTTGTACTGTACATGAAGCAAAAAGAAACATGGTTCAAGTCAATTAGAATAATTTTCAATTTTTTTTTTAGGAATGTGCATGCTTCTTGCAGAAATGGCATTTTACTAGAAAATACCAGGCAGAAGTGTTGGTTATATTACCTTCATAAAAGGGTGCCAATTGAATATGCATTTTTGAGAACTCCCACAATTGGGCTACGAGATTTTAATAAATTGTTATAAATAGGTTCTGACTTGATCAAGAGCTTAATAAATAATCATAAAGTATAATAAACTATTCATTCCTCTAGATTCTTAGATTTGTCTGACACATATGTATTGTTTTATGTACAGTATATATTTTAGAAATGAGTACCTAAATATCAGATATAGAATTATTAAGAAATACTGTATATTGTTCCCTTAGACATGGATTTCAACTTCCCTCAAATGACAAATGATGAATTGCCACCCTGCTTCATAATATATATGTCTATGTATTTGCAGATGCCTACAGTGGATTAGAGTTGTCAATATTAAATGTCTTCTTGATAAGAGTACAAAATATGTAAACAACTGTTGTAGAGTATGCAGTCTTCACTTTTCTTGCAAGAACTATGGGACTCCAGATTCCTCAAGACTCAATAAAAATGCATGTCCAGATAAAAATCTTGCAGGTGTGGATGAATATGTTATTGCTATAATATAAAGACGTTGTTATATACTGTAATTTGTTTTATAATACATTTTTATAGTACAGTATTATGGACTGAAAATGTTAGTTATACTAGTAACTCTTTCCCACTTTCACAGGTAATCCAAATGATACATCTGCAGCACCAGCAATAACATACAACTCTGAGTGCAGTACTGTAACATTTGAAAGCATTTTTGAAAAATCTGGCACAGGTACAGTTCAGTTTGTAGTTTTGAAATCTAATTTTTTTGGTTGAATGACTTCTCTGTGGTTTGTTTCCTAGTTGATTTGTGACGTCAATTTTTATTTGCTTTTCATGAAAATTAAGTTAAACCTAGATTTTTGCTTATACAGTACTCTGTAAAATACAGCATTGCATTTGTTATAAAAGGATACATTACTTTTACTACTTTGTTGTTGTACTTTTCTTAGTTTTATTAACAAATATTGCTTAACCTTTGCCTAATCAGCATGCAAGTTAGGTCTGCTTTTTCATTTTGATTTCATATTATTGGTTTTGATTATCCCATGCTTTGTTTTCTATTCAAATTCTGATATATGCATGTTTTGTTTGCATGACTTGTATGACTATTGCATGCAAATGAAGCATGTGCCATTTCTTTTACTTTGTTTATGTTCTCTGCAAGAACATTAGTGTACAGTCGCTTAGTTATGTACAGTTAGAATCAAAAGAACGCCGACACTCAGGGGAAATCTTTCGTCAGATGTCTCTAGTGTTATCATGACAAAACGGACAAGGAGTTGCCCTTCTTACAACTTCTACGAAATGGGCGGAGCATTCCCAAATCTTAGCGAATCACAGTAAAGGGCCGTCTTTGTTAGCAAAAGTATACAAATCTTACAAATCGAGTTGCCATATTTCAATTCTGTATAATCATTTGACGTCTCAACTTTTCAATACAAATACAAAACACACACATACACACACACACACACACACACATATATATATATATATATATATATATATATATATATATATATATATAAATTATATATATATATATTTACTATTATTTTTCAATTGCTACTTTTTTCGTAAGAGGGACCAAGTAAACACTTTCCGGGGGGGGGGGGGGGGAGGGGATTCTCCTTCAACCCTCCTGTCCAGACCATTCCGACACTGAGCAAATAGGAAAGTCATTTCTGTTTTAAGGGTTGTAGAGACAGGCTGCTTGTAGACTCATGATACAGCCTGTAAGATATTGTATCATTGCCTGAGATATAGGCCTATTTGATACCCGTCAATGTTTTAGTTAATTTGGCTAACCTAATTCATTATTAGTTGATTTGTAAAAGATGGCCGCAGTAGAATAAAATAGCTGCTGTTGATGGAAGGTCGATAAGTAACGAAATTCAAGTATTAACTTTGCATAATAGATAATTGATGATGGATATAATAGATACTGATGACTGCAAAGCACCTTGAATACAATCAGAATTTATTATTTCGTATCGAAAATAACTTATATTTAGGTAGATGAGGACGCTATCACATTCTGGCAAAGTGTTAAAAAAATTTGTTTTATTGACAAATCATAGTCTCAGAACGACATATTTTTCAGAAAGTTTGTCATGAAACTATGATATACCTATTTTCCCAAAATGAATTCTCCTATAATTTTCCCTGAAAATATACACGAATAGATGGCATAAGCACGAAACGATTCCCCATTCTAATACCCTGATTCTAAGTTATCAATGATTATATAATTGCTAGTAGCTTTATCTTGAGAAATTAATTAGCTTTGAGATCAAACCAACTTCTTATCAATTTCATGCACAAAGGTCTTATAATCTTGAATCAAATAGGCTTAGCTTTGTATGATAAAGTCCTTATTTACAGTGATCAAGTGCCCAAATTAGCCCAGCTATGGGGTGCTAAATGTAGGTCTCTTGACCTGGTAAATTACGCAAGGTATATGGGCGCTTAACAAGCGAAAAATGCATACTATCCGGGAAGCTATAGTTCGGGTTGTTCGAGCAAAAGCTATCCATACCAGCTCCTCAGCCTATCAGGGTATAAGTTAAACCACAATTTCTACAGCTGGTGCCGTGAGTAGGGGAAAGGAAAAGCCAAATATTAAAATATCTCGGAAATAAAAGTTTGATTGTCCTTATAATCACTAACTTATACAGCTGAGGAGCGATACTCATGGATTCCTAAATATTTTCTTTCATTCTTTAGATTTTATTTCCGGAGCTTCTTCCTCTATCCCCTGATTCATTATCTAATATTTGTGTTTCTTTCTATCATTATTTATTCATTTATTTATTAAATATCATCTTTAAAATGAATG
>NC_090735.1:19259651-19272151 GCF_036898095.1 Palaemon carinicauda
ATATATATATATATATATATATATATATGAACACAATTACGTTTAATATTTGACAATGTTTGCGAATGACAAGCTCATTTTTATTATATTTAAACGTATAGATAAATTGCATCACATTTCGAAAACCCAATATCTTGCTGGTACATGTGGTAGCAATGACGTTACACTTACATAAAGATGCCAGATGTTTTGAGAGACTGTATAATAATTTGTAGACATTCCATTCACATCATTTTTTGTTTATTAAAATAATGAGGCTTACTGTTTTGAAAATACGGATAGCTTTAGTTTATTGCTAAATTCACATTTTGTTTTAGAATGACAATTATGATAGTGTAACATGGTGGAATAAGTGACGTCACGAGATGATGGAGTAGGCGTGGCCTAATGCGGTGGCTCCCGCATATAAGCACAAGTGCACTTGTTGTTGGCAAGGGAAAGGCCCGTGCCAACAACAAGTGTTGGCTTTAATACCCCAACAACAACATCGGTTAAGTTCACCATTCATAGACTTACGAGCTGGCCTATTGCAAGTATTGTCTTTTTCTAGACCCAAGGTATTCTTGAACGAACGAGCTAAGGTTCTTAGGTAAAACCCTTATTATTACTCTTATAGTGAAGAACTCAAGGCAACCATATCCACACCTGAATTAACTGGACCACCAACAAATCAACTGGAAGAAATGTCTCATCTATTTGGAGAAGTATCTACTGAAAAGGAGGCTTTTCCTTTTCCTCTTACTGAGGAGGAATTAAGTGAGAAGTTTAGGCGCGAGAGAGTTCGTCATTACAGTCCCACAGCTCCCATTTACGTGGCTCCAGTGCTTTATTCAAACGTTGAATACAAGAAAATTCATTTCTCTCCTGCGATGCATCGTCATCAGAGGACATCACGCTTTATGGACGATGTACATTGTGCAGAAGTCAGGTACCCTCATCAGCCCTGAACTATGGACAACGGATAACATCTCCCCGCGAGATGCTGCTTTAAATTACAAGAGGATACCTGAGGTGAAACTTGGAATTACGAGAGGGATACCTGAAGTGAAGAAATAAATTACAAGAAGACACCTGAATTGGAGCATGGAATTGCGAGAGAATACCTGAAGTGAAGCATGAAATTACGAGAGGACACCTGAAGTGAGGAAATAAATTACAAGAGGACACTTGAACTGGAGCATGGTATTGGAAGACGGCACCTGAAGTGTTAGTGTTAAATTACAAGAGAGAGGACGCCTACAGTGAAGCAGGAAATTACAACAAGGACACATGAAGTGAAATATGTAATTACAAGAGGTCACATGAAGTGAAGCATGGAATTACAAGAAGATGCCGGAAGTGAATCGTGAAATTTTGAGGACACTGGAAATGAAGCATGAAATTACAAGAGGACATCTGAAGTGACCTTCGAGAGTAATTGATCCCCTCTGCCTATAAAGAAGACAGTCAGGTTCTCCCGTTTATATCCTCGAAGCCTATCTGAAAATTGCATGATGTAATTTGAGCTTAGCAACAAGCGCTTTTTTATTGTCTTGATTCTCTGGTTTGAAGCATTTTGATATTTATGTGAAAACCAGAAATCTAAAGAGCAAATGGTAATCAACATTAATTTTTATGTTCTTAAGATAATAAAAACCAACTATTTTTTTACTTTTTGTTTAATATCCCTCTGGTATTATCTAAACATCTAGAATTTTACTTGCATACTGAAGCGAGAAGTTAATGATAAATCATGATAATTTTTTTTGCAACAAATAGCGAGTCTCAATTACCGCATTGGTACGGAATATACAATTAAAACCTATTTGCTCCTGCAATTCATCACCAATAA
Source organism: Palaemon carinicauda (assembly GCF_036898095.1). Lineage (NCBI taxonomy): Eukaryota > Metazoa > Arthropoda > Malacostraca > Decapoda > Palaemonidae > Palaemon > Palaemon carinicauda. The sequence goes on from NC_090735.1 coordinate 19,261,483, forward strand.
AGTATGACCAAACAACCTATCTTTGTTGCCTCAATTATTCTATACATTCTTTTGATTGTTGATTAATATACGTACTTAGGACAGACAGTAAGCGTTTCCCCAGGACAGGAGACCGAAATTAAAAGAAGGATAAGAATGGAATAGAGAACATTTTGGTGAACAAAATGAGGTTATGAAAATTAAAATGCCACTTTTTCCAAAAAGAAATATATTTAATCGGATGGTCCTACCGGTATTAACTTATGCATTAAAAGCTTGGAGCCTTACTAAAGCCTCAGAACATACGCTAATTACAACTCAAAGAGATACGGAAAAAATAATGATGGGAATAAAAATAAGAGACAGAAAAAGAGCAACATGGATACGAGAGCAAACTAAAGTAGAGGATATTCTAACAACATGTAAAAAAAAGAAAGGGACAGAACATAATAGTGACAGATGATAGAAGCACACCAAGAACAACAGAATGGGTCCCTAGAGATTGTCAAAGAAGCAGGGGAAGAGTAGATGATACTGCTGAAACTAAATCCAATTCTTACCAGTTTTAGAGAATGGGTGACAATTTAATAATCAAACTAATTTTATGGTAGTTGGTGAGAAAAACAGACTAAGAAACTTGGACAATATTCAAATAAATATGAATAACAACTCGGTCCTCTTATCTTGTAAGTTCGTGATCTGATAGTATCTCTTAACTGTAACTTTTCTCTCAATGCTGGAATGATTAATATAATAAAAACTGCTAGATATCATCATAGATAATTTTTTTTTTCATAAAGAAATACCTGGATGAACATTCTTAGAAGAAAGTTGTGATAAACTGTGTTACTGCCAGGATTGACTACTGCATTTCCATCTACCACAATCTACCCAAAGTGCAACTTGAGAAATTACAAAACATAATAAGCAGGGAAGGAAGCCTGATAAAAGAAGTGTCCCACCCGGAGAAAAGATCAATCCAACACTAATTGGGTTACACTGGCTGCATATTAAGTTAGAATAGAATTCAAAATATGTGCAATAACTCATCAAGTTATCAGAACCATACGTCCAAAGTATCTATGAAAGTTACTATACACTGTGGAGCACATCAAATCGTGTCGAGACGAGAACAGTTACTGAAGGTTTCATATTATTGGAGCTAAGATATATGCCTACTGTAGGTGCTAGAGCTTTCAAATATGCGGCCTCAAGACTAAACAATAAGCTCCCACTAGACCTCGAAATACTGAAGATATTAAGGCTTCCAAGAGGAAACTGAAATCGAAATACCGAAGATATTAAGGCTTAAAAGAGGAAATTGAAGACTTTCTTGTTTTCCAAGTGCTTCGACAATGCTGTTTTGGCAATCATTGTGGAATACACTCTTGTCGTACTCTAAATATCTAACACTGTATACGAAAAACAGATCATTTAGGTCAGGTACAGCACAAGGTATCATATGTGATAGGGCCAGAAAAACATCCCTTAAAGTAAAGTATTTAAGTAAAGAAGTGATATACGTAGATTATATTTATCTATTTTATATTATCGGACTTTTGAAAAGGAAGTAATTTTACATATTAAAGGATATAAAGATAAAAACATTATAATGATTTGTAACTCAAAGATGTTATTGTAGCCTACTCAAGAACAAAAATTTCTGTATATTTTTCGTAACATATTCTACGTCGACAGCCACCAGACGTGTGTATTGCGTGATGTAGTTTAGCCCTGAACATTCTAGTCCATTAGGAATTTTACAAAGAAAATGAATCTTCCTAGTCGGGTAGGTGAATCAGTTGAACTTCATAAGTTCAAACTTGCAGCAAATGTTTTTATGTTGAAGAGGCTGACATAAGTCTTTTTATAGTTTATATATGAAATATCTGATTTAATATTGTTAATATTTTTTAAATAATTTATCTTAATTGTCTAATAGTTTTTATAACGTTTAATTATTTCCTTTCCTCACTGGGCTATTTTTTTCCCTTTAGAGCCCTTGGGCTTATAGCATCTCTCTTTTCCAACTAGAGTTGTAGCTTAGCTAATAATAATAATAATAATAATAATAATAATGATGATGATGATGATGATGATGATAAAGAACGGGCGACGAGTTAGAGATGAAAGACTATTCGTTTTATCTCCGAGTGAACATTGCTCTTGTTGAGAAATATTTCTGGACAAGAGCTGTGTTACTGCTGAATTTCTTACAATATTTCAACACTGCTGCAGTTATAACAAGGTAAAGATTTCTTGGAAGATCGAAAATCATCAGATGTGTTTCTGTTGGTCATCTTTTATATCTGAAATTATTGCAACAAAAATCCCTCAAAATTTGGAGCTGATTTTCGTCGTCATCTGTCTCTCTTCACAGAGACTTATAAAGCTAAGGCTTAAACTGTATTACCATACGATTTTTTAAAGCTATTATAGTAGTGAAATGTATTACGTGAATCTTGAACAATATTGTAATATTGTAAATCATATATTTTTATTTTAAGTACAGTTAGTGTTAATGTTTGCTGGCTTTTATTTTCTTTCGCTGTTATTGCTTTTGCTCTTATCTTTGCTAGATCATTTATTAGGGAAATAAGACATTAAAGTAGATTTTACATAATCTACGTCAAGTAATAGCTGACCGTAACAAGAAGTATAACTATATCGGTTGTAGTAAGGGTTACACATTGAAGGACTTGCAGCACATACTACTTGGCACAAAATCTGAAGCTTAAGCATTTATGTTTACATATATATATATATATATATATATATATATGTGTGTGTGTGTGTGTGCGTATATATATATATATATATATATATATATATATATATATATATATATATATATATATATATATATATATATATATATACATATATATAGGATTAGATTGATCCATTTGTTCTGGAGGGTACACTCAGGCACACTATGCTATCTAATTTCTCTTCTCCTGTTTTGTTAAAGTTTTCATAGTTTATATAGGAAATATTTGTTTGCATGTTGTTGCTGTTCTTAAAATATTTTATTTTTCCTGGTTCCCTTTCCTCACTGAGCTATTTTCCCTGTTGGAGCCATTGGGCTTATAACATCCTTCTTTTCCAACTAGGGGTGTAGCTTACCAAGTAATAATAATAATAATAATAATAATAATATTAATAATAATAATAATAATATGGCCTACCACTAGGCCCATTAAGGCCATTCAACGCCCAAGTTTTACGAGGGGGAAAACCTTTCTTACTTGTTAGAATATCCATCTCATGCTTATCCTTTTAAGTTCGATCTCAAGTCCTGGGGAAACACTCACAGTCTGTCCCAAGTACGTATATTCATAAACAATCTCTCGAAGTTCGTCCATAACACTTATTTGTTGCCTCTATGTAGTATTACTCATTCATATTCAGTCATACGTTTCTGCTTTATTCAAATCTTTCATCACCTTTTGCAATTCCTCCCATGATTCACTAAACAGAACTATGCATCCAAAAACTTTAAGTCAAGGTATTCTCCATTAATATTAATTCTTATATTTTCCCAACCTAAATTCTTAAAAACTTCTAGGCATGTGAATAATTTAGGAGAGATGGGGTCTCCCTGTCTAACTCCTTTCTTGGAATTATCTCACCATCTTTAGTAATTTTAAGCTTGCTGTACTACTCTCTTAAGGACCTATTCTGTTATTCTCATCTAGGATATGCCCTTCACATTATATTTCCTGCCCATGTCCATTTCCTTCAATACATGTTAGACCTCTACTTTAGTTTGCTTTCATATCCATGTTGCTCTTTTCGTCCCATCATTATTCTGAATATATCAAAACAATTGGCCGTTCAGGCTTATGTCGCTCATATTCTCAATGATTACTTTATTAAATATTTTCTTTTCAAAGGGAAATTAATAATATAAAACACGCTTCCTGATAGGTGATTTAGTTGCCAGTTAGCGTTTTCAAAGATCTTCGACAATTGTGAACTGTCCAGGGTTAGGGCAGAGTCAATACAGATATGACTCTGGGTTAGGGGATCTCTCATGCACACGGGAAACCCCCCCCCCCCACCCTAGCCTAAGGACTAACGGAGGACACATCACGTAAGTTGTTCGTCAACAAAACATTGTGCAACATTCAACGACGGGCCGAACATTTTAACCTGGATGATTATCTCAACTGAGGATGTATATGAATTACTTGGAATGAAAGGAAGTAGTCATAAGGGAAGCCAGAATATATTAGATTGAACTTTGATTCTCCGTAACTTCATCCTTATTTGTTACTTCATACACGGGCAACATTGTGATATGTTGTTGTTATTATTATTATTATTATTATTATTATTATTATTATTATTATTATTGTTACTAGCCTAGCTACAACCCTAGTTGGAAAAGCAAGATACTCTAAGCCCAAGGGCTCCAATAGGGAAAATAGCCCAGTGAGGAAAGGAAATAGGGAAATAAATAAATGATGAGGATAAATTAACAATATATCATTCTAAAACAGTAACAAAGTCAAAACAGATATGTCCTATATAAATTATTAACAACGTCAAAAACCGATATGTCATATACAAACTATAAAAAGACTCATGTCAGCCTGGTCAACATAAAAACATTTGCTCCAACTTTGAACTTTTGAAGTTCTACTGATTCAACTACCCGATTAGGAAGATCACTCCACAACTTGGTAACAGCTGGAATAAAACTTCTAGAATACTGTGTAGTATTGAGCTTCATGATGGAGAAGGCTTGGCTATTAGAATTAACTGCCTGCCTAGTATTACGAACAGGATAGAATTGTCTAGGGAGATCTGAATGTAAAGGATGGTCAGAGTTAAGAAAAATCTTATGCAACATGCATAATGAACTAATTGAACGACGGTTCCAAAGATTAATATCTAGATCAGGAATAAGAAATTTAACAGACCGTAAGTTTCTGTCCAACAAATTAAGATGAGAATCATCAGCTGAACACCAGACAGGAGAAAAATACTCAAAACAAGGTAGAATGAAAGAATTAAAACACTTCTTCAGAATAGATTGATCACCGAAATTTTTAAGACTTTCTCAATAAGCCAGTTTTTTTGTGCAATTGAAGACGACACAGACCTTATGTGTTTCTCAAAAGTAAATTCGCTCTCGAGAATCACACCTAAAATTTTTAAAATGTCATACAAATTTAAAGAAACATTATCAATACTGAGATCTGGATGTTGAGGAGCCACCGTCCTTGACCTACTTACAATCATACTTTGAGTTTTGTTAGGATTCAACTTCATACCCCATAATTTGCACCATTCACTAATTTTAGCTAAATCTCTAATAAGGGATTCACCAACCCCAGATTTACATTCAGGGGATGGAACTGATGCAAAGAGAGTAGCATCATGTGCATATGCAACAAGCTTGTTTTCTAGGCCAAACAACATGTCATGTGTACATAGTATGAAAAGTAATAGGCCAAGAACACTACCCTGTGGAACACCGGATATCACATTCCTATACTCACTATGGTGCCCATCAACAACAACTCTTTGAGATCTATAACTTAAAAAATCAATAATAATGCTAAAAAAACGACCCACCCACTCCCAACAGTTTCAGTTTGAAAACAAGGGCCTCATGATTAACACGGTCAAAGGCAGCACCAAAATTAAGGCCAATCATACGAACTTCCTGACCACAATCAAGGGATTTCTGTACAGTATTGGAGATTGTAAGAAGGGCATCACACGCACCAAGGCCTTTACCAAAACCAAATTGCAAACTAGAGAGTAGATGATTACCTTCAGCAAACCTATTAAGACGTTTTGCCAGAAGACGTTCAAAAACTTTAGATAATATGGGGGTTATGGAAATTTGGCGGTAATCAGTGGGACTTGAGCTACCACAAACACATTTACATAGAGGAGTAACATTACCAATTCTCCAACAAGTGCTAAAAGCTCCTCTTCTTGCTAACTTGCGCAAAATAACAGATAACTTTGGAGCTAAGAAATCTGCTATCTTTATAAAATACAAAGGAAAAATACCATTTTGGTCTACACCTCCATAAGCATCGAGGTCCATCAACAGAGTTTTAATCTCACGAGATCGAAAAGCTAAACTAGTTAGTTTAGCCTCAGGAAAACAGGAATGAGGAAGTTCAAGTTTTTCATCACACTGTTTACTGTCAAAAACATCAGCCAAAAGGGTTGCCTTTTCCTTTGGACAGTGAGTGACTGAGGAGGAACTGTTGCATCTACACTAAAGAGTGCAGATTTAAGGGTAGACCACCATTTATGGTCCTGAGTTGTACCAGAAAGGGTTTCTTTTATGGTTAAATTGTACTCCTTTTCAGTTGAGGCATAAACTCTCTGAGCAAAAGCTCGAAGCTGAGTTTAGTTGTTCCAGGTCAAATCTGATCTGTTACCCTTCCAAATATGATAGGCCTCCTGCTTCTCCAAATAAGCGTGTCTACTTAACACACGAGAAGGGATACGCCTATCAATATGTTGACTAGATTCTCATTCAAAGGGACAACAGGATCTACACTACTATATAATTGTGACCAATTCAAGCACAAAAGATCATGCAAAATCCCATTCCAGTCTGCTTGGGATTTCATATAAATTTTACATGAGTATGATATATCAGGGACAGGCTGCTCAGTCTTCATTACTAATGAAATTAAGGCATGATCAGATGTCCCAACTGGAGAACCAACCTTACTAGTTATAATGCCAGGGGAGTCAGTGTATACGAGGTCCAAGCAATTACCAGACCTGTGAGTAGCTTCATTTATGATTTGCTCACAGCCTGATTCAAAGGCAAAGTCTAAAGCTCTTAAGCCATGGCGATCGGTAGGAGAGATAGAACTTAACCGCTCCCTATGGTGAGCATTAAAATCACCAACAAAGACAAAAGAAGCCTTTCTATCATCTTCTTGTATCTTAGCCATAATGGTAAGAAGACAATCGAAGATAGAATCATCCATGTCTGGATTCCGGTAGATCAAACACAAATAAAAGTTGTTATGCCTGCCACAAACTTTTATTACTTGAATCTCATGACATCCACATTGGTAAAAGGACTTATGAGAAGCAGGGTACTCAGTCCTAATATACTGTACACCGCCATTCCCCTGGCCCTAGGGATGGCACCGTTTCAACATTATTGGCTTCTTAAAACCAGTTATAAGGAGCTCAGATGAGTGCCTCACATAAGAAACCAAAGTTTCTGAGCACAAAAGAATATCATACTGTCTGGACGCAACTATAACGTCTTGGATATTTGCATGAAGACCACGAATATTGCAATACAGAAGACGACCGTCTACTTGTAGTGTAGAGATTATTATTATTATTATTATTATTATTATTATTATTATTATTTGATAAGCTACAACCCTAGTTGGAAAAGTAGGATGCTATAAACCCAGGGTCTCCAACAGGGAAAATAGCCCAGTGAGGAACGGAAACAAGGAAAAATAGACTCTCTTAAGAACAGTAACAACATTAAAATAAATATTTCCTATATAAACTATAAAAACTTTAACAAAACTAGAGGAAGAGAAAAAGTTAGAATAGTGTGCCCGATTGTACCCTCAAGCAAGAGAACTCTAATCAAAGATAGTGGAAGACCATGGTAAAGAGGCTATGGAACTAGGATTCCTAATATTCTCACCTGTATGGTAGTACCTAAACTATTTTGTTTTTGTCAAATTCTCTACAATGGTGGACAAATGGGCTGTAGTGCCATAAACTCAATTATAGCTTCTTGTTACTGTTCTTATGATATTTTATTTTCATTGTGCATTACTCCTCATATAGTTCATTTATTTATTTATCTCCTTTCCTCAATGGGCTATTTTTCACTGTTGAAGCCCTTTGGCTCATAGCATCATGCTTTTCCAACTATGTTTGTCGCATAGCAAGTAATAATAATAATAATAATAATAATAATAATTATATTAATAATAATATATATATAATCTTTTCCACCAGATCCCATTTACAAACTACTTTTCTTATCTTTCTTACTGTCTTTTTACATTAATTTGATATTTTACTTACGTTTCACTTTAATTTTATATCTTTTATACATTTCTAATGAATTTCCAAATAGTTCTTTCTATTGATCTCATGCTATCATCCTTAGATATTACTATGATGTAGGAAAACATCTGTGATTTAACGTATGATGGACGAGAGTGTTCCTGTTTTGTCCATCTCCTCACTGTGATCTATGTTAGTTTTAGATGAATCAACAGGTTCCAGATTTTTGCCATAAAAATATTTTATTAGTGCTTTCACTGATGAGTTTTGATTGTATGAAAAACATCTTCCCTTAGGTAACCTTAACGCAAGGACAAGAGGAACAGACATTTTAACAACTTCAATAAGCAATGTCACAAAGTAGGACTAAATTTTACTTACTTATTATAATAAGCTATGCAATGATGGTGTTCCAGCTATGATGGCTAAGAACTAGGGATTTATTGAACATCGTAAGAAAGCAAATAATTTATTTTTTTCAATGAAAACAGCTAAGTGTGTTTAAACAGATAAATTTTTCTACAGTTTAAAAAGTACCTACATGCCAATATAGAATATTTGAAAAGGTTATATTGATGTTTATAAGCTATCTTTTCCAAAAGATTAATATTATTTTATTTATCACTTCAATAAAAAGAACCTACTTGCTTAAGTAAAGTAATTTGAAAATGACATGCTTTCGATATTATTCATTTGCTTACGGTAGTTTGAAAACTACCCAAACTTGAATGAAATTTTTTAAAATTCAGTTTTCAATACAATTCACTTTCTGATTACTTATATGAAAAGTACTTTATTCAAATAGTTGAAATTGTAATGCTTTAAATTTTTATAAACCTGTCACTCTTTCTTTAGATTACTAATAAATTACTTTGAGGATAAAATAACCAATAAAATTCTATGCGGTCTTAAGGAGCATTGAGGGATTGCAAGATGGCCTTCATCTAAAAAAGGGTTCCCCACCCCTGTGTTAGAGTATCCTCTACTTTAGTTCGCTCTCGTATCCATATTGCTCTTTTTCTGTCTCTTAGTTTTATTCAAATCATTATTCTTTCTATATCTCTTCGAGTTGTAACTAGCGCATGTTCTGAGGCTTTAGTAAGGCTCCAAGCTTCTGATGCATAAGTTAATACCGGTAGGACCATCTGATTAAACATGTTTCTTTTCAGAAAAAGTGGCATTTTAATTTTCATAATCTCATTTTGTTTACCAAATGTTCTCTACTCCATTCTTATCCTTTTAATTTCGGTCTCCAGTCCTGGGGAAACGCTTACTGTCTGTGCTAAGTATGTATACTAATTAACAATCAAGAATGTATAGAATAATTGAGGCAACAAAGATAGTTTGTTTGGTCATACTTTAGTGGTGATGAATTGCAAGAGCAAATAGGTTTTAATTGTATATTCCGCACCAATGTAGTAATTAAGACTCGCTATTTATTACAAAAAAAAAAAAAAGTATTACAAATTTTCAATTAATTTCTCCTTTCATTATGAGTGAAATTTTAGATGTTTAGATAATACCAGAGGGATATTAAACAAAGAGTGAAAAAAAATAGTCGGTTTTTATTCTCTTAAAGAATATAAAAAAATATGTTGATTACCATTTGTTCTTTAGATTTCTGGTTTTCACATAAATATCAAAATGCTTTAAACCAGAGAATCAAGACAATATAAAAGCGCTTGGTGCTAAGCTCAAATTACATCAAGCAATTTTCAGATAGGTTTCGAGGGTATAAACGGGAGAACCTGACTGTCTTCTTTATAGGAAGAGGGCATCAATTACTCCCGAGGGTCATCTCAGATGTCCTCTTGTAATTTCCTGCTTCATTTCCGGTGTCCTCAAAATTTCACGCTTCACTTCCTGCTTCCTCTTGTAATTCCATGCTTCACTTCATGTGACCTCTTGTAATTACATACTTCACTTCATGTGTCCTTTTGTACTTTCCTGCTTCACTGTAGGCGTCCTCTTGTAATTTAACACTACACTTCAGGTGCCCCCTTGCAATTCCATGCTCCACTTCAAGTGTCCTCTTGTAATTCATTTCCTCACTTCAGGTGTCCTCTTGTAATTTATTTCCTCACTTCTGGTGTCCTCTCATAATTTCATGCTTCATTTCAGGTATTCTCTCGTAATTCAAGGTTTTACTCCCGGTGTCCTCTTGCAATTCCATGCTCCTATTCAGGTGTCCTCTTGTAATTTATTTCTTCACTTCAGGTATTCCCTCGTAATTCCAAGTTTCACCTAAGGTATCCTATTGTAATTTAAAGCAGCATCTCGCGGGGAGATGTTGTCCGTTGTCCATAGTTCAGGGCTGATGAGGGTACCTGACTCCTGCACAATGTACATCGTCCATAAAGCGTGATGTCCTCTGATGACGATGCATCGCAGGAGAGAAATGAATTTTCTTGTATTCAACGTTTGAATAAAGCACTGGAGCCACGTAAATGGGAGATGTGGGACTGTAATGACGAACTCTCTCGCGCCTAAACTTCTCACTTAATTCTTCCTCAGTGAGAGGAAAAGGAAAAGCCTCCGCTTCAGTAGATACCTCTCCAAATAGATGAGACATTTCTTCCAGTTGATTTGTTGGTTGTCCGGTTAATTCAGGTGTGGATATGGTTGCCTTGAGTTCTCCGCTATAAGAGTAATA